>NW_005842707.1:423105-435856 GCF_000455745.1 Alligator sinensis
AGGAATGCCAAATCTTTGCAAGTGGGGAGGGTGTTCCACTTCTCATTCTAACCCTCTTGCATATCACTGTTTCTTTCTCAAGGAAGTGACCCAAAAATAGCTGCAATTCTAGTTTTTCTGTTAACAGTTTGACAGAGCTGCTTACACTCTTCCCTTCCTCACCCCAGCTCCCTTCTTTCTTTCAGTCTGTCATCTTGTTGAATTTGTGGAGGCAGTGGTGGTTTGGAGAGAGTGCCATATTTGAGCTTTGATCTAGGAGGGCTTGGTATAAGTGGGGACACTCTAGTGGCTGGGTGCATGGGGGGTGGGGGAATATACTATCCCCTTTAAACTCCATAAATAGGGTTGTTTTTTTTTTGGTTGGTGGGTTTATTTGTTTGGTTTTTTTTGTTTGTTTTTTGTCTTCAAACTGAAGCCTTTTTTAATGGATCTCCTTCCAGCCCTGACTCGGTTACAACAGTTGGCACCAGCCCAGAAAAAGCAAGAAAGAGTGCTTTTAAGCAAATCAGCCAATGTAAAGCCCTGTAGTCTGTGTGAAATCGGTGGATCTAGGTTGCTTTTATGCCAAAAGAGCGTCAAACCTCTTCGGAGAACCATCAAATTTTCAGTCTGGGGTACAGCCTTCACTAGAAGGAGACTTCATTGTGCATCCTAAAATTTGAGGAAGGGACAGGTGAGCAATTAAAAGCAGAATGAAACCTCCTTTTAGTTACAGGAACTGCCTGTCTGCTTATGTGATAGGCAAAACAGCACTGACTTGATAAAGGCAGACAAGGTTCCTTGGGTGACTTGATAAATGCCATTTTATCCAAAAAGCAGTTTGCATAGCTGAATTGGTTCATATAATTTGTTGTATGTATAACATGGTGTAAAACCATAACAGGCCATTCTTTTACACTTGGTGTGCAAGACAAGTTGTAGGTTCCTGTATCAAACTTGGAAGCAGAGATACAGTACTTTATTTTAAATAAAGCTTAATTCTTAAATATTAAATAAAACTTGAACAGCTTTTTCTGTTTTAAAAAATTGTCTCCCTTGAAGAGGGCTATATTATGTGGGCCAAGGGGGGGTGACTAGCACTGAGAAGACATAGCAAACAATATTTAATATCTCCTAGTAGCAGAGTACTGGCAATATAGTTGTAGTTCTTCCACTTGCAGGAGTAGGTAAAACCAGCTTTTAGGACCATAGCATTCAGTTTGCTCCATGAATTAAAAAATATATTGGGCTATTAAGAACTTCCCCAGCTAAAAACTTTAGTAGTGACTTCTTATACCTAGTATTTCTGAATGCACTATAGAGGGGTTCTAGCTGTGGAAAAACCTTTCACTGTTTTTGATCTACACTTGATGTGAGCCTTCAAGAGGCTGAGAAGCGATTTATCACTTTCTCTATGGGCTGGCCATTGCTGTTTTTGCACCTACAAAACTGGTGTATAGGAAGACTTGGGGGGGGTGCCCCTGGGAAACATGTAGATTTCGGCCTGCTTTGGGCCACCACATAATGTACAGATAGAAAGTGGCTGCATAGTATTGACAGGCCTGCTGTGGATTTAATCTTCATGCATGAACAACACTGCCTATCCCCACTTTTTTCTCCCCTTCATAAATGGGGAAAATGTGTCTATTCAACACAGTAGGGGGTAGAAGAGAGAAGTTCTTTCAAACACAAGTTACTTCTTTTCTCTCCTCTCTTCCCCTTCAGGTGTGAGGAGCACCTCTGTGGAAAATAGTCTAGGGTGGAAAGAGGTTGGGGGGGAGGCTGAGAAGTCTTGCACGCATTCCCAAGTGTGTGTTGGGGGGATGTTAAGCTTCCCTTCCAGTTTTCCAAGGTCTAGGTCTTTTTATTTAAAATTCCTTTAAAAGCAGCAAAATTATAAGCTTTTTGAGAGGTGGGGTTTGAAGATACTTTCTTTTCTAGGAATAGGTCTAGTTTTAAGTATGACCCGCAGGCCAGGCTGGGGGAGGTGGGGAAAGAATTAGCACTTAGCTTCTGTGAGCAATTTATACTAAAATATCCTCTTGAGGAACTTGTGGTTGGAAAGTTTTGGGTTTTGTGTTCGAGGCATGTGCATTTGATTCCACTCTTGATGGATTTTTTGTCGTCGTCTGCTAAGGTCATAATTGCAATTGACAGCAGTTTTGGGGGCAAGGGGAAATGGGACAGGCTGGCAAAGGGAGAAATACATCTTTTGCTTTGTTCACTTCCTAGCAACCAAAATTGATGGAGCCAAGAATATTCCAGTTTGATCTTGTAGTCAAGGTGGCACACTAGTCTGATTTTGATGTTTTAATTTTGAAAGCTTGCGTAGCTTAAAAAAAACCCCCAAAACTTTTTTGGAGGGGGTGGGGGGCAGGGATAGGGTTGGAGAGCCACCCTGCCTTTCTAAATCTGCAAAAGAAGGCATGTGCAAAAGTTCGTAAAAATCATGCATGCCTGCTGTCATTTATGACACAACCTATGGAGATGTGTCCCTATAAGGGAAACTGCCCATAATACTATACCATCTGATAGCTCAGGTGCTAGGTTTCCGGGTTGTGTGCGCACGTTGCTTTCGTCCTCCAAGTGTTTCTGTTGGTGTTCTAATATTGTAAATGTTAATTCATGAACATATTTTAACACTTTTTTTTACCATGTTAAACTGGAAGCGGGATCTCATTTAATTTAAAGTTTTGTCTCCTAAGCAACCATTGCATCCTTTCAACAGTTTTGTACATTGGTGCTAAAAAGGAACATTCCTTGTTATGTGTGTAGCTTTAACATTAAGCAGGTGTCTAAATCTTCTGTGCAGATGCATACACTCATACTTGGTCTGTTCTGAAAGCTTATTCACAGTCTAGAGATCAGTTTAGTTCAAGTGAATTTCAGTATGTTTTAATCAGTGTCCAGTTGTTTTGTTTTCCTTTTTTTACAAAGGACAACACACTAACCAAGTGTGTGGTAAAAGTTGCAGGAATAAATCTTCTGGGAGTGCCAGAATAGGCATTTCCTGTGGTCCATATGTAGGACATCTACCCTCTCCATTTTTTGGAAGTTGCCTTCTACCCCTCCCCAGATAAATGAGGACCTGTGTGCGTAATTTTCTCCTGTAGTTTTATCAAATGAGACTCCAGTGTAACTATTCTTCTGATGGTCCTCTAACAGAGTGTACACTTTCTCTACCAACATGTCATGTGCCATTGGGTAAGGTATCGGAAGCCATTGTGCTCAAGTACAAGCTAAAATAAACTTTATCTTGCCAGGAAGCTCTTCTCTCCTGACAGTTGCCAACTTTCTGTGGAGCATCTACTGTGGCAGGTGCAGGCTACTGCAAACCTCTGACTTGCAAATCCTCAACACATAGCTGCCATGGTGCTAGCACAGGAGCATTCTTTTACTATATCTCTAACTCTAACTTTATTTTGGCTTTCTGCATCTTCCAAATGGCATCTTTTTTTTTTCTTCCTGGAAGCACATTTGTAGACCAGAACAAAGAGGGTTATCTCGGAGCAGGGTGCTACTTCAGATTTGATATTGTGTCTTTTATTCTGTTCCCTTACATACTTAAATAGTGCCAAGTTCCAGGGATTCCATTTGTGCCATGGCTCGCTGCCATACTGAAGGAACTAGTGCTGCTCTAAAATGCAGTCTATTAAATTGAAACAGTCCCTCATGGGCATTCACTTGGCAGTGCTTGGGTTCACGGCTCATATCCATCTGTAAATAAGCCTGATCGATGATTATCCTAATGAATTCTTATTCATGTAAGCATGGGAGCAAAATATCTTACCCCTTTACCATGGGGGGATGGCTTTAAAACCAAGGAACACAAGATTCACTATTGATCCTAGATAGTTGCTATTTGTGCATTCATTCTGAACCGGTGGAGATCTTGCTCTCCTTTTTATTTACTTCATTTGGGGGCTTTTACCTTTCAAGCTTAATTCAACCTGGGCACATCTATACATGCTGTAAATGCTGGCACAATATGCATTAATATACTCCTGGAGGTGCCACTTGGAACATGCTCCTAGGACTGCAGCGTGTCTGAGCTGGGACAGAGCAGCCCCAGCTGCCAGGGGGGTAGAGCAGCCTGACCAGCCCAGCTCAACATGCTGCAGAGGGGCTGGCTGGGACCCTAAAGTGCTTCAGTGTGGGGCTAGCTAGCAGGCTACAGGCGTTTCTGTAAACGTAAAACATGCACAAGCTCCACTGCAGGATAGTACTTGTGTTTACTGCAGAGCTAATTAGGCAGCTCCCACAGTAAAGGCTTTGTGTAGGTGTGCCTCTAGCCTAAACCAGGGCTGCCCTACTCCTGGCCCACAGACTTCTGCTTTAGGTGCCACTTCTCCTGCTTGCTGCTAGTCTTCAGGCTCTTCTACCCAGGAAGCCTGAATGGCAGGTGGCCTTAGATGCACAGAGGCCTGCTTGGAAGTTCTTCTGTGAAGAAAAGAAGGGGCTCTTGATTGGCATACATTTTGCTATCTGAAAGCTAAATACACAACTGTTGTTCAAACGCTCCAGATGCTAGACTGGAAGTGTCCCAGTAAACTTTTGGACTTAAACTAGGTGACAGCCCATTGCATGTATACTTTAGGAAGTTGGACTACTTGACCTGGTCTCTGTCCCTTTTAAAAACTCCTGTGGATAGCTGTGCGGTGCTATATCTTCTTTCATTTTTTTAATTTTGTTTTTCATTTGACTTCAGTGCAAGTTTGCTCTCAGGCTATCCAAGTGTCTAATTGAATGGTGCACAAATAATGTGTTCCTCTGAAATTGCCCTGATTTTAAGGCTCAGTATAGCCTTTTGCACTGTTGCAGATGGAACATGCTTGGTATGAGAAGCTAGCAGATCAGGGGATTGAACTGAAGAGCAGTTAAGCCTAAGGCTCCTCAGCCTTATGCAAAGGATCCATGTGCTAGTGATGGAACTTTAATTCGCGTATGGCTTTCCAGTCGTCTGGGAACATGACTTGTAAATAGCCCTCCAAGTCCTTTGCTAGCTTTGCAGCTAGCTTAGAAATGTTCAGAATGTATAGTCTAACAGGGCATGTGTCCTTTCTCAAGGAATCTAAGAATTGCTGGCTGACTTGGTTGAAATTTTTTAAAAACTTTTTATTCTTCTCAATCTTTGAAGTCTGCCAAACATTTTTTTGATCAGTTGGTCCACTGTAAAACTAGTTAAGTTTTGTTTGTGTTTTTGTTTTTCTTATCCTCTGTTGCTTGAAGCAAGTGAACTCAACCTATAACTCTAGAGTACAGCACAGCAATGACAACTTTCCTCTCCCACAATTAAGCTGTCCTGTGAATAAACAAGTCATGAGTAACACTGTTCTTAGTCCTGTGATGTGTGTGGTTTTGTTTTTTTGTTTAGTAATACCTTCTGTCCCTTGGAACAAGAGGATGTAATGCAACAGCTTTCTCTTCAAATATAGAAATTTGCAATGGGTTAAAATCCTTTAACCGTCATCATCTATCCAAGATGATGCAAATTCTTAAGTAGGACAAAATTCTCTGAACAGAGGTTGCTTCCAAGTAATGCTGTCTCTGGTATTTCTGTTGCTTGAAGATGGGGGGGGGGGAAATAACAAAAATGACTCTCCTGTCTTGGCCTTCCAAGGTTGTGGTACAAGGTATGAATTCACCCCAGTTCAAGGCAAGTTTGTCACTTTTAGCTATATGCATTGCATTTTTCAATTTTCCTGGGATACTGACTAGCCTGCCTGTCTCTTTTTCTTTCTTTCCTCTTCTAGACCACAAGGGCAGAGTTCGATTTGCCAGAATACTCAGTACGCCGGCGGTATCAGGATTTTGATTGGTTGAGGAATAAGCTGGAAGAATCGCAGCCCACCCATCTCATTCCCGTAGGTAGTGTCAGCTGTTGCTGAACATGTCTGCATTTGAATATCTCTGTGGAAAGTCTCTTGTTGCTTCATCAGACTTCAAGGTGTGTACAAGTTCTCTCTGCCAGAGTGGAACATTACAGCCTTAGAAGCAAAAGAGCTACTTCCACTGTTCCTGAAATGTTGTCATACGTTCTATATGAAGGCTTGCTACATGTGAGGGTAGCATAAACTGTCCTAGGCTGTAACTGCTCCAGCAGTAGTGCTGTCATCTGGCATTTCTTTAAAAATAAATTAAAAATGAGGTGGTGTTTTTTTTAGCTGTTTGCCCACCTGCTGCATTCAGATGCTACCGTTGCCTGTGTACTAGGGGGAGGGCAAGAAATGCTTAAGGGTGCTACACTTTCAGGATTTTTTTCAGTCTGCATACCAGTGTACTACAAGTGACAGCCTCCAATAGTCAGGTTTTTCTTTTATGACCAGATCTTTGAAAGAGCATGTACCAAAAGTGCAGTTTTAAAAATGTCTAGGCCATCTGTGCCACCAAAGCTTCCAGTTGCCCCATTTGAGGTCCACGGTCTGACGACAATTGCACATGCATTTGCTGTGGCTACACAGATAGCAAAGCCCTCTGTCTTGGCCCTCTGCAAATGTGGCTAAACAAAATTCGGAATTGCTTGTGCACTCTTTCTAGAAACATGAGCATCCTTCTGGGTTTTCAGGGAGGGCTTGTGGTATTAAGATGACTTGAATAATAGACCCCATCTAGTACTCTAGAGGACCACTGGAGGCGTATCCATCCATTTTACTTATTATATTGCCCAGATTGGGGTGTTTTTTGTTTTGATACCATTATCTTTTTTTTTATTGCTGTCCAGTTGCATCTTTTTTTGTTTGTTAGTTTCTTTAATTTGCATAAACTATTCCAGCATTATGCACTCAAATCAGCCAGCTGCATACCTAGACTTTGCAGAAAAGGCTGCAGATTAGAACTAGCCACTTCCCCTGCCCTGCCCTGTTCCATTCTGGGTCACTTAGGCTGCATCAGTGTGTGGAAGCATGTTCAAGGTAATGGGCACAATAAAGATCATATTTGCTGACTTGGTGGATGGCTCCCTTCCCTGTCCCTCTACCTCTTTCACACAAACTATCACAGTTTCTAGACTTAAGGAAGGGTGGCTTGCTCTAGGACTGAACTGCCTTGGCTTCAGAGTCTGAAGTGGGGGACAGCCTTAACTGTATGTTAAGGTGGTGTGTAGCAGGAGTTGTTCAAAATCAAGATTTCTTATTCATTTTTGCTAAGAGAATGTATTTTTAGAATAGCCACAACTGCCCTGTTTGGGGTTTTTTTGTCTTGTAGGCTCCAAGTTTTTTAAAAAGAAATGATGGGATGAAATGCAGACTTCCAACCCTGAAATGGGTGCCAGCCTATGACTAAATGTATTAAGTGGATCATGTTTCCCCTTTGCCTGCCTGCCCCCCCCCCCCCAGCATCTTGACTGTGGCCACACCAAAGGGAACACTGCCCCTCAGGGTTTGCTAAGGTTGACTGAGCAGTTCTGAAACGATTAGGGGAGTCCCTTTTAATTTCAGGTGCTTGTTTGACCTTTTGAACCTTCAATACAAAGTCTTTTGTTCCCTTTTGGAACATAGCAGTGACATACTAATGTGGTTTTATTGTTGTTAAGCTTATATAGGAATCTAGTGGAGCAGTGCAAATTGGTCATGAGATGACCCTAATGATTTGTTCTTTCCTAATTTTTTTTTTTGGACTGGTAGGGTGGGGGAGCTACTTTTTGCTTTTGAGAGGGTGCTGATTAAGCTGTAAGAAATTGCATGTCCTCAACCCTGTAAAGAAGAGTAACTGCTTGTTTTTAATGAGTCTCCTACACAGACTTGATCAGGGAGGCCAGGTCAAGACTGAAACATCTGACATTGGTGGGGACAGAAGATGACAAGGTGTCTGTTACAGTGTAGTCTCCAGATCTGGCTTTCCTTTCTCTGTATTTCAAGGCAACCAGCCACCCACCTCATAAGGCAAGGACCAAAACAGTACCTCAAGTAGTCTCTTAATAGATGCCCCAAACTCTCCCTCTTTGCATTTATCATGACCAACTCCTAGATGGTCAGGAAAACTGCATTTTTGGGGGACAATTCTCCAACTGTCTGACCTTAGGACTCTGGGACACTTACTATTGTGCGCAATCCTAACCAGCTGACTTGCACAAAGTATATGAAATGGGAGAGGAAGGAAGAAGACCTTGGAGGGGTTTGTCAGCTTTTTTGCTGCTGCAGCAATCTTCTGTGCCTTGCCTCTAGGATTAGGTTTTTATCCTGGTTCTTCCTCTGCAACTGTCCTTGATGGCTTGTAGGGTATTGGGTCATGTGGCAGATCAGCAGTGTTCCAACATGATCAATGTAGAGACAATGGCAAGTAAGGTCAGGCAGTATAATCTAGCTAGGCTGTATGAGGGTGGAGATTAATGATGGGGAAACTAGAAGTAGTGGGTAGCTTTATTCCACTGAAATAAGGATGCACAAAGTATTGATACGGTTCTGCAAGAGCTTCAGGCAGGCTGAGTAAATGTGCCTGCCATGTAACCATGATTCAGCCTTCCCCTTAAGTCTTAGAATAGTATTCTACACACGCACTAGATGTTTTCTACAAACCCAGCCAAAGGCTCATTGCAAGTTCAAGTCCACTGTGGTGAAACTGCAGTAAACCAGAGCACCTGCCTTTTGACTGAATGCACGCTAAGTGAAGCATGGGAAGGGAAGTTGGAGAATGCTGTAGTAAGAAGTTTTTTGGGATGACTTTGTGGAACAGTGTAGCTATTGGCCAGCTACCCTCTCTGCATCTGCTGAAAAGCTTCTCTGGGAGTCTTGCCCTTCAAGTAAGATTGCAGACGTGCAGCAAAAGCATAAGTGTTGGGGGTTTTTTGTTTGATTTAGAATCAATCACCTTTGAATTGTAACTCAAAATGTATTTGCTACTGATGTGGTACCAGACACCTCTGGCATGAGGCTATCTGCTAGCAGTTGAAAAGAACTCCCCTCTGCCTGCCCAAGGATCTGTTCTGTGCACCCTATTTCCTTAGATGGTTGCAGGATTAGTATATTTGAGCCATTTATTTATTGAATTTCTGCACTCTTCCAGCTTCTAAAACATTGGGCCAAATTCTTTTGCACTTACATAAGTCACTGAAGTGTATGGGGTTGTATAAAGGTAATGAAGTAGAATTCAGTTAACTCGTGCAACATCACTGCAGTTCTGTGCTGTTTTTAGTCCACTATTGACTTAAAGAAGCTGCTCTTGTATATAGTTCTGCATCCATAAAAACACTTTTATATAAAAGATCCTGCACAAGAATTCATTAGATACCTTCCTCTTTGTTCAGTAAATTCTAGGATCGGTAAGTCCGCTGTCTTTTTGCTGAAGGAGGCATCTAGCATCTGTTTTGAGATCTGAATATTAAATACCAGAAGCTACAAGACCTGGATTGTTTTGTTTTTTTGCCTGTAATAAGTTTAGATTTGGAACATGCTAAAGCTGCCTAAATAAAACTCCAGAATATGCATTGGATTTTCTACTAGGTTGCATTTATTATACTGGGTATTGCCAAAGATTAATTATAATGTTGGCAGGATTGTCTAGTAAGTGCTGCAGGATGATTTAAAGTCTTGATGTACCACAAGCATTATTGGCTACTTATTAACATGGATACTAAGAGTTTACATGAATAGAAATGGTCTCCTTGCTTGGTCTAGAGAAACTACCTGCAAGTTGTTTTCCTGACCTTTCCCCCTCTTCCTTCCTCCCTGCCCCTCCCCACCTTTAAATCAAGTGTGCCTTTAAATATCCTAGACCAGAAAACTAATTTTGCAGACTCCCCTCTCCCACTCCTGCCCATGCATGTTGATGTTCAGTGTTTGTAGTTGAGATAATGTGCAGTTCTGCAGCACCTGATATCCTTTTTTTTTTTTTTCTTTCCTTGCTAGTCAGATTAGGATAATTCCTAAACTTTAGACAGAATAAAGTCCTCTAATGCTCAAAGCAGAACTGCTCAAGGCATGGTTAAATATGCATATATGAAAAGGTCTTATTTCCTTTTGCTTTTTGTACATGTCTATCAACAAATATATGCTTTATTTGTTTCCAGGTTGACCCATTTACTTTTAAACTACATCTGTCATGGCAGTCTTGGATAGCTCAACCAACCTTGGCAAATCCCCTCCTAACGAATTGCAGTACTCCCTCTGGTTCATTCCCATATGGCAGCAATTAAGATGCTGAGGAAATGACCCAATTAAATACTAGCAGTGGGCTGGCACTGCTTCCACACTGGAAGTCCTTGCATTCCATTTCTTTCTAAAGATCCCCTCCTGTCAATTTTGAAGTAAAAGGAGACCGGGGGGGGTCTCTCATAGGGAGACAATAGCATGTGATGCATCAGAGCTCTTTAAGGGTAGTTTATGATTTTCCACTCCTAAGGACTCTGAATGTTAACTTGCAGATCACACTATTTTTTTTAATCTAAATTATACATTTTAATGTTAATGCTGTTTCATAGGAATCTACAAGTTCTAGGAACTACTAAATGAATGGGATGGTCTAGGGTTTGTTGTAAAAATACCCAAGCACCACCTTTGCTCGTACAAATAACAGGGAGATGGTTACTTTTTATTCTGAATGTTGATGTAACTAATAAAATAGCTTGCCTCTCAACAAAAAAGGGGCTGTATTATCTATGTTGGTTTAGCAAATATATCCAGTAAATCTGATGGCAGGACTGAGCTGATCCTGCTACAGATGAATCTACAAAATTGTGCGTTTTGTAACAAACCCAAACAAATATTTAGCGGGGAGGGGAATTGCTCATATTTCATAAATGGCAAATTCCAGAGCTAGTGCATTACCCTTCAAAATACTGTTCTCTGTCCATATTGAGGGACTAGGGCACTGAGAATTAGTTGGGGAGAAAGATGGGAATAAGAGAATCTCCTTTTATTTTCCCCCCCCCCCACTTTCTTCTTTGAGGAAGAAAAAAAAACAAACAAAAAACTTAATTTTCAGAGTGCTGTTATTAGACTATGCTGATACCTGGGGCACTATGTATATTTAGTACTTCAAATGGACTGCTTCTTTACACCTTCAACCTAGCTCAATGCCTTCCCCTTCTTTTTTTTTTTTTTAAATTTCTTTCTCTTCCAACCTGTTCTAAAGCATGTCCTCTTGACTGCTTCTCCAAACTTCTTTAGGGTTTTTCACAAAGTTTATCTTCATAAGGCATTGACTCAGAAAAGCTTTCGCATTTGGGACAGCAGGTAAGTATATGGCACACATTCCTGTACAATGACTTGTTTCAAGTGGCTTCCTGAACAGAAGCCTAAATATAGGTAACTGAGTAAAAGATGGAAGTTCTGTCACCACCTCTCCCTGCACAAGAACAGCATTTGGAGTACAAAGGCCCTGGGCCCATGCTAGTCTTGCTACATTGATAAGACTCTGAAATGACTCCAGTGAAATCCTAGTTCAGACCCACATGGGGCAAATTGAGCAGAACTCTTCTCTCCCCCCCCACCCCAACTCACTCAAATGTATACAGTTCCCTTAAAGTGTCAGTTGTGGGGAAGAGGTGTGTGGTTGCGAGTGCCCTTACTAGTTTAGGAACTGCATTTTGTAAAAGCATGTTGCATGTGTCATTTCTCTCTTGTTAGAATGGGGAAGAAAAAAACCTGTCTGTTTCTTCACAGCCTCTTCCTGAAAAGTTTGTCATGAAAGGAGTTGTTGATAGATTTTCTGAAGAATTTGTGGAAACAAGGAGAAAAGCTTTAGATAAATTCTTGAAAAGAATTGCAGATCATCCAGTGCTTTCCTTTAATGAGCACTTCAATGTGTTTCTCACAGCCAAGGTAAGTTTTTTAACATCTCAACAGAAGCCAATCGGGTTATTTTGATTTTTGAGAGGAACTCTCTACTCAAGTTGACTAGGTTTTACTTCTCTAACACAGACTGAAAAGATTCCTCGAGAGAGAGAATCTGAAGTAGCTGTTGGCACAGCAAAAAGTATTAGGGTTTCCAGGGTGATGGCAAGCAACCTCTTCTGCCTGCATTTTAGTCTGGACAGTTCACATTTTAAGACTTTTTCTCTAGAAGTTACCATCCCACAAGAATATGTTGGCATCTGGAGTGGTCCAGCTTTGCTGGCTTAGCATGATGTGCTGCTCCTATGCAAGGCAGTGTCTGAGGATCAAACTGTTTTAAGAAGCATCTGATGGCTAACACTAATGATGACAACCTGTATGAGTTTCTGCATAAATACTTGTTTCTTCCACTGTGCACAGATGCCAACAATGCAGGGTTTATTAAATGCTCTTCTCTTGCACTTGGGTATAGGGGTAAGAAGTGCACTTCTGTCTACATACCCAACTTTTTCTTTGGTGCAGGGCCCTGCAATATTTTGAGCACCTTCTTTTATTGGTAAACTTTCATATTTAAGCCATTCATATGAATTAATCTGTACCAAGCAGTAACGTGTTCAAAATCTTGAACAGTTCTTTTGAAGGCATGTGGTCAGGCTTGGGAGCATACATAGCTGAAGATAATCTGTGGGGAAAGTGGTCTCTGGCTCTCTAACTTACTTCGCCCTTCCTCTGCCTACAATGTCTGATTAATGTAGCGCTTTAGGACTGAGCTCAACTAATTGGAACATCAAGTAGTAACTCAGCTGATTTTACTCTTCCTGATGCATGTTCACTGTCTCTGGGTGTTCCTTTGTTTGTGGCAATGACGTACCATTTCTAGGTAGATACATTTGTGTGACATGTCTTGTCTTGTCTTGTCTTGTTTGTGGAGCTTCTAAACTCAGAGCTGGAATTGTCCTCTCTACATCCCGATCTTGCATGGGGGAGGGTCTACAACCTGGATA
>NW_005842707.1:435866-436388 GCF_000455745.1 Alligator sinensis
GGGCGGGGGTAATTTGCCTGTAGACTTTTTCTCGTTCACGTTCTAATTGGGAAATCGAACAAGCAGGCTCTATTAATGAAGTCTGCTCTGGGTTCTAACGGGAACGTTCTAGCGATGCCAGGCTGTCGCGTGTAGTTTGTTTTGTGTGTGTGTGTTTTTGTTTTTGTTTTTGTTTTAAGGCCCAGCATGATGAAACCAGCAGGGATCATAGCCTGTAACAGGGCCTTCCCAGTTAGATCTCTGCCTGCCTACCTGTTTCTGGGCCAACCAGCCCCCTCTCTCTTGCTTGCCATGCCTTGATGGAAAACTGATTCAGGTGTTTCCCAGGTGGGAGGCTGCCCATTTAGGTGTCTTGGGGTGACATCCATTCTGCAGCTCCATACCTCCCCTAACACTGCAGCTCATGCCTTGCATATTGCATCCTTCACCCCCTCCAGCTGTGGTCCCTTCTCTGGGACCTTTGGCTACCCCTTAGGCTGTGGCCCTACCTTCAGGCCAGTCAGAATCCTGAGCCTCTTGCCC
>NW_005842707.1:436992-460714 GCF_000455745.1 Alligator sinensis
CGGAGCCAATTTTCCAGCCAGTGGATCATGGAGGACCCAAGGCGACAATTGGCCAGTTTCTCCAAGAGGTGATCATGGGAAACCGGATCGAAGGCTTTTTTGAAGTCAAGATATATGACATCAATCTCTTCTCCCTTGTCCAGGTGATAGGTCACCTGGTCGTAGAAGGAAATGAGATTGGTCAAGCAAGACCTACCCGCAAATGGCCATGGGTGTGCTTTAACTAAAACTAATTGAATGAGCTTTACTTGGTGTCCTGCAGCCATTTTGAAACATGCTGGGGCTTAATACATGTGATGGTGAGCAGTTTTAATTGGAGTGGTTCCTGGAGAGCTGCTCTAACTTAAAATTCCCCCTACCTACCCCCAAGCACATGTATAGGCAGTCAAAGGTACTATAAGCAACTGGGGCTGTGCAAAACGGCAACATTTTGATTTCAGATTTGCAGTTTCAAAGGGACAGTGTCTTGTTTCACTATTTTGAAGCACTGTTCCATTTAGTTTCACTAAAACTGTTTTGGTGTTTTGCCCATAAACTATAATGGGGAACCACGGAAATGCCTATAACTTTGTCATTTTTTGCCTGATTGAGCTGAAAACAGCAGAGATGTTAGCCCCTTCTGAGGTCATGAAGCCTGCCAGGTTTCAAGGAGATGGGGTGCAGGGGTTTCTGGAAGACTGCACTTTGTCACAGAGTAGGGTCTCTAGAGATGGCCTTGATACCCCTAGGGCGCTGTGACTGCCAGCTCCACCCTGCGGGCACCTTGTTGGAAAAGATAATAGATAGGGAGGCTGCCCTCGATCTTTAGCTCGGTCACGGTCCTAATGGACTCCACTAAACCCTGTAGGTTCTCGGACCCCTTGCTGGGATTAGCTTTTTAAGTAGGTGCCTCAGGGTGCACATCAGCAGGAGGAGTGGACTCAGCTGAGCCACTTACCTCCTCAACCTCCTCTAAAGTGCCTTCTGGGGAAGGAGACATGGCTGTAGGGGAAACTTGGAGTGTGGAGCACAAACTCCAATTCTACCTCCTTCCCTAGAATTTCCCTTGCTAGGGCACTCAGATCCAGCTCTTCCTCTGGCACTGGAAGGCTCAGGCTGGGAATTGAAATTGGGGTAGAGGAAACTGTAACGCTGGTGCTGCTTGTTGTCATGGTGCTTCTCAGGGTGGTTATGGTGGGTATTATTGGAGGGGATGCAGATGCTGCTCCTACCTCCTTAGTGCCACTAGCAGCAGAAGCAGCATGGCTACTTGTTGGAAAGAGGCTGCATCTAAGCTTGTGGGGGGGGACTTAGAGCTCTCCCTCTGCCCCCTTTTTCCACCCTGGTCAGAAGAGCAGCCACCTGCCTTTCTAGCACGCTTCATGTTTGGTGTGCTGGGAAATCTGTGCGTTTCTGTAATATATGTATTTATGTACTATATAAATGTTGTACTTTCTTGCACAGTCAATGCAGAGTGTCAGGGAAAACACAGATATATTTTGTGTGGAAAGAGTAACAAAAAGAGGATTTTGGGGAAGGAATGGATTGGATCCCACTTACTAACTACAGACTAGCAGGTAGAAAGTGAGAGCCTCCTGATGCTGCTAGAGGATACAGCTCAAACTGACAAAGGCACAGCTGACAGCCCATTTCAAACACTGCTTTTATGCTCCTTCTCTGTCCCTCCCCCAGAGCACTGGGATTGGAGGAGACCTCAGGGAGGGATCACAGTCACTGCCCAGCTACACAGTCAATATCAGAGCAGTCCTTTCCCCTCCTGCTTCTTAATTTTGTATTTCCCTGCAAGCCCAGCTTCAAACCTCTTCGAAATATTTGAAACGCTTCAAGTGCCCTCATTTCACTTCAAAGCCTTGCGTTTCATTTTGGTTTCAAGGTCAAAACACCTTTGAAACAAAACGTCCTAATTTGGCACAGCCCTAGAAGCAATCTTCAGCATGAAGGGCAACATGACTTTTTTTTTTTTCTTCTTGGCAACATTTGTCAAGATCTGTCTCTTCCACAGTTGTAGTACAGGCCTGTATTACTGTAAGTAATGCATTTTGAAAGGTGTGTAGTTCTAAAGTTTTCTAGCTATGATTTCTAGGAATTGGCATCGTAGAAAATGAGGGTAGGAAGGACCTCAGGAGGTCATCTAGTTCAACTCCCTGCTCAAAGCAGGACCATCCCCAACTAGATTATTCCAGCCAAGGCTTTGTTAAACTAGGCCTTAATCTCTGAAGGTACAGGGATTCTACCACCTCTCTAGATAACCTGTTCCAGTGCTTCACCACTGTCTTAGTAAGTTTTTCCTGATATCTAACTTAGGAAAAACCTAGGGTTACTTTATGATCTTGGTTTGTGGGGGTCAGGTTTGTATATGTATCCATCTAGTAGACTAAAGCTTCAGAGCAAAGTTTAAGCATGAAATGCTGACCTCTGCTGGAAGGACTACAATACATCATATCAATAGAAGAGAGAATAATCATGGTTTAATAAATCCAAACATCTTCCTCCTAGGGAAGGGATGCAGTCCTTGGTGCATATTCATAGAATACAAGTAATTACTTCCAGACCCATATAATGAGACTTCTTGCAACAACTTATTTCTCTTTTCTTTTGTCCTGGGCCCCCTGGTAACATGGCCTACTGGGGTAGGAATTGTATTAACACAGTGCATGTTGAATATTATCCTATCCAACCCTCTTCTCCATTGGAAGGGGAGGAGGGCAGTCATAACTGGCTAACTCAGTTAATTGCATTTGGAGATCACCTGAGTATTTGGTCACTTTCTGGTTCCATACACCCACATTCTTGATGGCCCACAGGAGCCCGGTTCTGTCTGCATACATCTGTATATTACTAGTGCAGGGGACTGCAAGGTAGCTTTTTCTGCAGAGCACTGGGAGTAAACTGAACCTGCTGACCTAGCTTGCCAAAAATAGTCTGAAATGTACTATATGACCTGAATTTTTCCACGTGTTCAGTGCCACCACACTTTGGATTAGGCTGACATTTGCCTTCTGTGTGAGCAGGAAGGTACTTCTGTCAGTCTTGTGTAAAACATCCCTCTGTCTACAGACACTACTGAAGTATAAGCTTTATCCTGTTAGGCACTATGAAAAATGCATATGATCCTGGAATTGATAGCTCATGATCCAACATCTTTTGCAAAAGCTTTCTTTCATCACTGATTTTAAGTGAAGTGCAGACTACTTAGACCAGTGGTCCACAAGGCTTCCAGTAGTGGGCTGGAATGGCTCGGCTGGTAACCAACATGGGCTGGTGCTAGGCCTGGTCTCTGCTTCTTGCTGCCACCTAGCTGCACTGTGACATGGGTAAAGCCCTTGCTGCTCTTCAGGCTAGATCCAGTGGCTCTGGGTTATACCCTGATTTAGACTAGTTATGGTATTTTGCTTTTCCTGCCTGAAAATTGTTTAAAAAAATACAGTATTTTGTCATTACCAGGATCTTAATGCCTACAAAAAGCAAGGAATGGCATTGCTCTCCAAGATGGGAGAGTCGGTCAAATATGTCACAGGAGGTTATAAACTAAGAAGTCGACCACTGGAATTTGCAGCCATGGGAGAGTATCTAGATATATTTGCTCTAAAGCTTGGAACAATTGACCGAATAGCACAGCGGATTATCAAGGAGCAGTTGGGTAAGAACTTTCCTCTGGGCAGGGAACTTGGCAGCGATTTTTGTCTGCTGACAGTAGTACTGCCTCTTCTCTATTAAAGAAATAAATAAAAAATGGACACTACAGAGTCTGAAGGCTAGCATTTCACTTGAATGGTTGTGCTGTGTACACTCTTGTAAATGCATTATTTTGTTTAAAACTTGAGTTACCTTGACTTGGTGTGTGGTAGGGTTTTTGTTTTTTTTGTAACTGGGTTTTGGCAAACCAAACATTTTATTCCATTTATGCTCTTATTTTTGAGGCTACAGTGGTTTTAAACTTAATCTCTGGCTAATGTATACACTTTTTTTAATCCTGAGTTGAGCATCTCACGATAGGTGTTTTGGCTTTTTTTTTTAAGAAGACTTGGGTTGCAGTCTCAAAAGCCTGCAAGACTACAGCATAAGGAATTGGCTTCTGGTCTGGTCAAAAAGCTCTAACTTGAGCCTGTTAAGTATCTCCTAACATTTTTTCTATAGGAAAGTGGTTGGTTTTGTGGGGTTTTTTTTTGGGGTGTGTGTGTGTGTGTGTGTGTGTGTGTTTTAACCTTAACTCCTATATAGGTTCCATGTGGAAATTTCATCTTTCCTAATGTTGTGGAGGCAGGGAGAAATTAGGGCCTTGCACTCAACAATAGTACCAGTGAATTCTGTGGTTTTTTGGAGTTTACTCTTGGCATGTGTACATACTTTCCTCCAACAAGAGATGCTGTTAATACAACACAAGCCAATTGCATGTTGCCAGGTTTAGAGTTTAAAAAAAAAAAGGGGGGGGGGCAGTAAACTGACAAAACTATTTAATGTTGATCTACAAAGAAGCCTTCAGTTTTCATAAACTATGCAGTTAAGTTCTGACTTGACACGCTGTACTTGGTAAATGTCAACGTGCATGCATTGATTTCAGTTCTGCCAAAAGGCTGGACTACAGTAATCTTCCAAAGTACCTGTAAAAATAACTTGCTGTGCTTTTTTTTTTTTTTTTTTTTTTTTTTTTTTTTTTTTTTTTTTTTTTTTTTTTTTTTTTTTTTTTTTTTTTTTTTTTTTTTTTTTTTTTTTTTTTTTTTTTTTTTTTTTTTTTTTTTTTTTTTTTTTTTTTTTTTTTTTTTTTTTTTTTTTTTTTTTTTTTTTTTTTTTTTTTTTTTTTTTTTTTTTTTTTTTTTTTTTTTTTTTTTTTTTTTTTTTTTTTTTTTTTTTTTTTTTTTTTTTTTTTTTTTTTTTTTTTTTTTTTTTTTTTTTTTTTTTTTTTTTTTTTTTTTTTTTTTTTTTTTTTTTTTTTTTTTTTTTTTTTTTTTTTTTTTTTTTTTTTTTTTTTTTTTTTTTTTTTTTTTTTTTTTTTTTTTTTTTTTTTTTTTTTTTTTTTTTTTTTTTTTTTTTTTTTTTTTTTTTTTTTTTTTTTTTTTTTTTTTTTTTTTTTTTTTTTTTTTTTTTTTTTTTTTTTTTTTTTTTTTTTTTTTTTTTTTTTTTTTTTTTTTTTTTTTTTTTTTTTTTTTTTTTTTCCATCTCTGCCTTTCCCAGAATACTTGGTGGAACTAAGAGAGTATGGACCAGTTTACTCAACTTGGGGTGGGTTGGAGGTAGAGCTAGGAGAACCCTTGGAAGGTGTGTCTGCCTGCATCGGCAATTGCTGTACAGCACTTGAGGAACTGAGTGAAGACATGACAGAGGACTTCCTGCCTGTACTCCGGGAGTACATTTTGTACTCGGAGTCCATGAAGGTAAGGAGCCTTGTGACCATCCCGTTTTTTCTATATTTTGTGTGCACCCATAAACGAGCATTCCTGAATAGACCCTACCATTCACTGTGTGTGCATGTTTGGTTTTCCATCTGGCAGTAGTTTGTTGCAGGAAAGAGGATCAATTGCTATCTCCGCCCCCTCCCCGCTTTCCAAATATTGAAAATATTAAACTTCTACAGAAGCTTGCAGTTTTGCAACAACCTCAACATTGGTAGACTTCCACAAGTGAACAAGGGCACATTATTCTGATGCAGTATTTTCTGATCAATCCATGTACAACCTCTAAGGCATGAAAATTTTATAAGGGGTTTTTTGCCTGAGAGCTACAGTCAACTTGGAGATCTGTCAAGACCCTGAAGAAATTGAAACTTCCACATGCAAAAAGAGCCTCACCTGACAGACATGTCTGTGGTGCTACTTCTGCATGACATCGCTCACTTGCACACTACAGAACTTTATCATTTGGATGGACTGTACTGCTCCATCCTCTATATAGCCCAGAGGATGAAGGTAACACTTTTAGGATGCCAGCAATGTGGTAGAGACTAAATAATAGTTATTGGAGGAGTACTTGTTTCACTACATGGTTATGTTGAGATACATGCCCTATTCACCAGTGGAAAAAGCCTTAGTCAGGGGCTTGTTACTGGGGGGTGGGAATAGCTGTATTGTCAGTGATGTACACCCTGTGTGCAAATTTTAATATTAGACTAGTATTACTAGAAAGAGTCGGAGGCAGGGGGGGGCAGCATTACTTTGACCCCCCCCCCCGCCCCCCCCCAAGAACTTGAGGCTTTTTATACAGAATCTGACTACTGTAGCTGATAACTAGTGTCATGGTTCCTTTCGGACTGAACAGGGGGCGTGTGCTAGACCTCAATCTACCATTGTTCTTGTGCATTAGCACAATGGTAAACTTTTTTTTTTTTTCTTTTAACGTGCTGAGCATTGTTAGCCAAACCTGAGATCAGGCTCAGTTCTTATTCAACCCTACATGTGAAAGATGGATTTATCTGATGCTACAATAATGCTACTTAAAATTTATGAATGTGTGATATGCTACACTCTACATGAAGTCTCTCAAATCTGCCTCCTGTGGTCATCCAGCACCTAACTTTCCATTAATCAAAGGTCAGTCTTTCAATTCTAACCTTTTCAGCACTGATGAGCAGTGACCTAACTTTGCTGTTCCTTTCATGAACGGGCACATCAAATGGTCCTCAACATGCCACTTCTATGCTAAGGTTTTGGTTGCTCCCCTGAAATTACCTGACAAAATTGCTGTCCAAAAACATGTATGCATGTTCTGAGATTTCCTTTTTTAATAGGAGTATCTTTGCAGTCCATTCAACATGTAGGGCAGTTTATAGACACATTTTTTACTTCTCTTCCACAAGCCTATAAAAACAAAAAAAACAACTTAAGGTATTGACGTTTAGGGTCTTGGTTCCTTTTGAAATTAGGTTGTGCTTGGGAATAATGCTAAATATTTGCATTGCAAGTCGCTGCTTCCTCTGTTTTAAGAGTTAAGGCACTTCTGACATTTTGTTTTAACAAAGTAAGTTTTTAAACATTAACTGAGTTAATAGCATTTTAAAGCTGATATTGAGCCAACCAGGGTGATTAGCATGGGTTTTAGGTGATCTGTGGCATGAGAGTGCTTACATTCTGTAAAGCTGTAAGCCACTGTGTATATGTTCAGCATTTTATACTTTTTTCTTACAAAAAAACAAAACCTGAAGTGTCAACAAAAAACAGTTCTGCTTGGAGCACCTCAGGAAAGTCCCCAACAAGGTATGTGCTTTTTTTTAAAGTTTTTTACTCAAGAAATGGCACCTGAAATGCCTACTTCCTCAGCTGTCCGCGCGCGCGCGCGGACAGAGATCTTGTACTTGTAACTGACTTCTTTTGGTATCTTGTCTTCCTGATTTGACTGGATTTTACATGTTAAAGTATGATACTTGCATACAGACTTTCCTTCAAGTTGTCTGTCAAGTGGTTTATGCAAAAGCTGATTGCACTAGAACTATGCTTCCTCAAGCAGTGAGGTGAAGGTCTCTTCTCAATTTACAAAACCCAAGGAAGAAAATTTCTTTCACTTGAGCGCTCTGTCCCAGAGAACCTGACTTAATTTAGGTTTACTTCATGGACTTCAGTATACAGGTAGCAGTTGCTGGCCCCAAATTGGCTTTGCTTGTTTAACCTTACTGTGCTTTGCGTATGCCTAAGCAGGCTGTGGCATGTGTTCTCCACACTAAGGTATTTTAATGAAAGTTGGTAAGGAAAGCCAGTGATTGGGGATACTAGTAAACAAACAAATAAACACACCACCACTATCACATTTTAAGGGAAAACTCTTCAAGTGTAACTCTGTGCTGTCCATAGTATCTTCCCCAGGACTTCACCTTAAACCTCACTTGTTTTGTTCCCATGTTTCTGCAGGTAGGGAGGATAAGCATTTTGCCAGGGCAAAACAAATGGGTTGATGGGATGGTTGGATCCAGGCTACTGGTGTTCTTTAGGGATACATGCCCTCTAACTGGGTGCAACTAATGCAACTGAATAAACTCCAATGCAGTTTGAATCAGAGTAAACTAATCCCAATATCTGGCAGGATATTGGTGCTGTAAATTGGTCTGCCTAATTGCTGTGTACATGTTGATGATGATGCTTGCTGTGCAGTATAGTAAACTTACTACACAGTAAAAGTGCACATGTGGAGGTGCCCACTGAGTCTAAAGCATTCAGCATTTTGCATAAAACTCTTCTGTTGTAAGAAGCAGAATTGTAATTGTAGAATACTGCAGGCTTTTGAAGTTTAGTCTGCAGTGTGCTTGCCTGACTTTCAGGGAGTGGGGGGGAGCTGGCAGGGATCAGTACTTGAACCAAAAAAAAAGTGTAGGTCCCCAGGATCTGGAGGACATGAAGAGCTGTGGTAGAGTAGGGAGTAAGGATGGAGCTGGCTGTTCAGAAAGATGACTCTTTAAGCAGTGCAAGGGATTTAAGTTTCAACAAAAAATTAAAGGTGGGGGATAAGAGGGACAGAGTTCTGGCTGCACAGAGTGACCAGTTTTAGTGGGGTTGGGGTAGGAAAGAGAATAATGCAGCATGGGATGTCTGGAAGATGGACTGACTCAGCTGCTGTCACAAGATACTTGCTGTCTACACACAACACTGAAGTGGTTTACAGTGAATTGGTTCAAAATAGTACTTGACTTTTTTTTTTTTTTTTCCCCAGGCACTTATGAAACCTTCCAGGTAGCTTTAAACCAGTTTAACTGCCTGTCGGTACTTTCACAATATACAGTTAGTGCATAGGGGGTGGGAACAGGGAAATCTTTTTCTTTCATTCCATGAAACTAGATTAGAGCAAGGCTTCTAAAGCGAGGCTGTTGCTTATTTGGTAGATGTTCTGTGCCAATGCAATTGGCAGCTATTTAGATGAGGTTCAGAAGTCTTGTTTCAGTCTATGGCTGGCTGTCCAGCCCTCCACACTTGACACCACGCTTGGTGAATTTGACCCAGTGGGAAGATTCAAAGCTGGCCTAAGAGAACAGAGCCAAAGCAAAAGTCTGTTCTGCAACAAGGAAAAGTATTAAGATTACGTTTGCATTTTTACTAATAGCTTTGCCACTTTTTCATGCAGGGTTTTTTTCCCCAGAGTGAATATCGAAAAGCTCTCACTTCTTCTGAGGGACTACTCAAGTGACAACTTGGGCAGTTGAAAGGATACCACTCTAGTTAAAGCAATACAACTGTCCAAGAGTAGAGGTATTCTGGACTAGGTACTACCTTTCAGATGTGCTGTACCTGAATCCAACAGTGCTTTCAGGTGCAGACAAGCCCTTTCCTTCTATAACTAATCTGGTAAGGATCATTTCTTGGCCTCAGAAATGAAAGAGGCTAAAGGTCAATTCAAAAGGCATGGCATCTTTAAAAGGGGTAAAGTGGGGAATGTTTCGGGGTTACCCGAACAATCATGGCTTAGTAGGGAAGCATTTTTTCCCTCTGAGAAAATCAAACCTGCCTTGCAGCATGTGTGCATCAATGTTCCATGGGAAAGGCAAGAACCTATTAATGTTTAATGTAGTTAATGGCTTTTACTAAAATATTGCACAAACTGTGTGTGTATTTAACCCCCACCCCTTTTTTAAATAGCATGTTGGCAATTATCAACAGTGCATTGGGGCATTTTGAATATACTTCTAAATCTAAGTCCATTCCAAGTTAGTTCCTCACGTAAAGAAAAGGTGGCGACAGTGGGATAAAAAGGCTTTTGATTCAAGGGCTGTAGCCTTTGGAAATGCATCCTTTCTCTGTAAGGCCTATCTAAGTGAGGAGTTGCCTAGGAATTTCTCATTAATGCAAAGGTGTAGAAGGAGGGAAGGTTCTTATAAATGTTTCTTTGCTTTGGGACCGCCCTGTATCTTGTGAGGATGGCCTTGAAGTTGGAGCATGAGACGATGACTTGACTAGACTTTTATTCCCTAAACTGTCAGTAAAACAGCTGTTATTCACAAACAAATCTCTTAGCCCCCATGGTGCCTTCCTTCCCCATCCTAGAAGAGAAGCATCCTTACTTCATAAAAAATGCTTTGCAGGCTTTTGTTCTGAGCTACAAGATTACTGTGCCCTCTTGAAGAATATTTCAGGCAGGAGTGTTCTGTGTTGCATTACTAAGCAAAGCCTGAGATCCCTCCTTTCTCAGAGGAAAAAGAAAGCAGTATTACTTGTACTGCATGCAAGGCTGATGTGTTGGGCTGTCAATTTTAATTATTCTTCAAACCCATTTTTAGCTTTCTATTTAGACTGCCCACCAAAATAGTCCCAACCAATCAACATTATCTAGTATCAGAATCCTCTATTCTAAACCATTAGTCCTTGAAGGTACCAGTCAACTTGCTGTACTAACTTCAGATTTCCTGGTCCATGATTTGACACCAGTGTTGTAAGAGGCAAATAATAATTTCTTAAAAATCCCCAGCAAAAAATAGATATTTCTTCAATATCCCTGTGTACCAAAGAGGAAATACCTGTTAAATAACATTCATGCTTTCAGTGCTTTTTTAATATCTGTGGAGGGGAAAATTTTTATGTGGGTTACTTCTTCTATATTCTGAGACCTGATGTCTTACATTTTTGCTGTAAGCAAATAGCATGCTTGTGTGTGTGGCTTTTTGTGGGGGGAGAGGAGGTTTGGGGGGTGGGGGGGAAGGACACGCAAGGAAGCTGTCCCAAACTATTGAAGGAATTATCCCTTTCCTCCTATTTCTTGGCAATAAATGTCTAATTTCTTTGGAGTGAAGAATACTGTGAAATATGAGAATCTAAATTAATACGGACTAAATAAGTTCAGATACTGGAGCAACCCTGTAAATTAACCCCCTTCACTTCTGCTGTGCCTCGAGGAATAACCCAACCCTAGCAATTACTAACTGTTCCTAATTGAATCCTTGAAATATCGTCATAGGCTTGCAGGTTTAGTGTTTGATCATGTGCCATCTTGTCTATTTGCTAATACCCTTTAGTTGGTGAGAAGCTGTACCATTTAATTCGGGGATTAATTGTGGATTAAACTATTAGTGTGTTAACTTCTGCTTGCTATAAGCATGGCCTGTCCTGCACTGCTCTTGTGACTTTACTGTAGCTTTATGGTAGGGGTAATAGCTATGTATAGAAGTTTTTGAATTTAACAAACTGCCCTTGTCTCCTGGAATAACCAACACTTGACCAAGCTTTTTACTTTTGTTTTTTGTTTTCTTAAGATGAACTGAAAGCTGAGGCCCAAATAATTAGGTTAGCCCTCTGCATGGCAGGATATGTGACTTTATAAAAACAGGGCCAGTAGGGCATGAGGGATTGCTCTTCAAAGGAATAAGCAAGGAGCTTATCCTCTAAATAAGAAATCTCCTGGGACTTTTATTTTTCCTCCATGCAAAATATGCACTTTAAAAAAAGTAATGCCCATGTTTAGCGATGGTCTTGGCATACAATTGCTAATACTAATATAGTAAACACAACCTCAACTAATGTGTTTTATAGATCAGAGCTTAGGACAGACCTACATCTGCAAAGCTGTCGTATATCATGCTGTAGCCTCTTGCATGTAAATCTGTGACTGGATATCCAGTGTTTAATAGGACTGGTTAGGCAATCCTGGAGCTTTTTTACATGTGACATAAGACTGGTCTTGTCTTTGTTAACTGACCTGGAGGAAACAATCCTGGGTAGCCTAGCCAAGTTGTCATAAAGTGTGTGTGGTTTGTTTGGGTTTTGTTGCATTTGTTTTTGTTTTTTTTTTTCTTTGCATAAAAACATTCTCTCCATCCTTAGACAAAGCTTTCATGCTCTCACCCTTGCATTTTTAACAACAAAATAAAACGTGACCTTTAGGTCACTCCTTCAACAAGTCATGAAACTATTGTCACCTGGCCAGCAGAAGCTCATTTTCAGGAAGATTGCTTGCCAACTGTGTACAACTTTTGTTTCTCTTGTTGCCTAGTGATTTTTTTTTTCCCTAATGCTTTATAGATTGGATTCTCACTTTAACCTTTCTTCCAGTTAAGTTTCTGCAGGCGAGTCAACAGATGAATAGAGAAGTTAAGTATCTTGGCAAAGGTTGCACTGAAAACTGGTTGCAAGACTTGGGAGTCTTGGTTTTTTCAGCCTCACTTCTAATGATTACAAATCTTGGTTTGCATCTGCTTCCAGGGTAAATGGTTCAGCCTAGAGTCAGTCTGTGTGTGTCTGTCTGTCGCAATGCCTACAAAATAAAACGGGAATCTGCTGTTCAGTGCTGACCTCTGACTCAAGTGACATGTCAACTTATATCCAGCCTGAGGTCTCTAGCAGGGTGGGGCAGTAAGGAGAGTTACCCTCATCTGCTTTCAACCTTTGCGCTTTTCTTTCTCTAGAATGTGCTGAAGAAGAGAGACCAAGTTCAAGCAGAGTATGAAGCAAAATTGGAAGCTGTGGCCTTGAAAAAAGAAGACCGTCCAAAGGTTAGCATTTGAAAAAACTTCAGTAAAAACCAAACCTGTGGCACTCTTGTCTGTCAGTCTTGGCTGAGAACTTGCTTAAAAAAAAAACCACTGCGAACAAAAGCATTGCCACTTCTTACCTGGAACAGTCTCTTTTTCGTTTATAAGCTGGCCTCAGAATGAGAACGAACAGTGATGATGGGTGGATATTTTCAGTGGAGAAAAAGCTAATGGGCTAAGCATGTGGAGGGAAACGGGGTGGTGGTGAAATCTACTTGAACCTGTAGTTACATCACTGCAGCAAAGAGGAAATCTTTGGATAGGCCCTGTGGGGGAACACTACTAGTACATCATGCCACTAGCATGATCTGAAACCCACTGAAGTATAAGTGAAAAGACTCCACTATACTTTGGGTCAAGCATTTTTTAAGAATTAACTGTTCCTTTGCATGCTAGTGAGAACTTCTTCTCTTTTTTTAAATCGCCTGTGGGATGCAAGGAGAAGTGTACTTATCAACTTTTGCAGGTTGATAAGCCTGGCCAACACCCCCTCCCCCAATGACCTTAGTGCTCTGTTACAACTTTCTTTAAAATTTTGCCTCTTTTTAGCAAAGAATTCTCTGGTTCTCAGTTAACTTGTTTACAGTAATTAAGTATCCAGGAAATGTCCTCACTTCAGCCACTAGAGGGTATTACAGGATTTGCATTTTGGCATCTGGGTAACAATGTTGGTATTGATGATAAAGCCTATGTTGTGCATGTCTTTCAGCTTTTTTCTTTTTCTGAAAAAGGTGTACCCATCACCATGTTCTTTGAGCAGCCCCTTTCCTGTGCCTTTTGATTTCACTAAGTACAATAGTGTCTTGATTAAAGGGGAGGGGGGTGGGAAACCACGCAAGTTCCTTAGCCCTGAGTGCTGTTCTCTGCTTCTGTTGGACAACCACCACAGTGACCACACAGGATGTGGATGCTTCAGTTACAAACCTTCATTACAGGATGTGGTGATTTTTTTTTTTTTTTTTTTTTTTTTTTTTAGCTGTTTCTCCCCTTCCTCCAGAGGTGAGCAGGGTGGATCCCAAGTAGGCCTGCTTAGTCATGATTGCAGCTGCTAAATTCTGTACTTATCTTTGGTTCCAAGTGCAAAACAGCCATCATGCAGTCATTGCTGCTATATGTAGATTCGTGACTAGCGATTACCTAAAGCCACAAGCACCTGACCCTGCCACCACTCGCCCATCACCATAGGACTCCCTATTAAAGGAAGACACCTGCACATGTAGTCTTTAATGGGGATGCCATTGTGCATCAGCAACCACACAATACTTTGCAGGAAGGAAACTTTTAACCTGATGGCAAGGAGAATCCAGACAACTGGAGGCCTCTATTCTGCTGCAGCCTTCCTCTGCCTTTGCAGCCATTGTGAAGTATTTTCTTCATTGGTCTGCTCCACTGTTGAAGACTACTTCTTATTTTTGAATTGCTATTAGTCTAGGAGCTCTTGACCTTGATGCCCTGGTTAACCCTACTAGCAATATAAAACTCCAGAAAGCATCACTTTCAAGGTTATTTTGTAGAACACAAGTTCCTCTTCCACATCAGTTGATTCTTGAGAGGTTATCCAATTCTAGAAGTGCTGCGAACAGTGGCAAGAGAAAAAAAACAAACCACTGCAGACACTAAAAAACGTTTTTAGAGAAACTTCCATTAGTGGTGGTAATGTGGCTAAAACCTAAATATGAAGAATCCTGACTGATCACATTCACATTGTTAAACAGTTGTGGACTAACTCTTATCATATTGGCCATCACAGGGGGTGGAAACTATGTGCACAACTCTGCTAAAAATTAATTTTAAATCTTATAGCTGGTTCAGTCACTCATTTTGCAGGTTTTAATAAGAATTAGAAAGATAATCTAGTTTCAAGTAACTATTCTTATTTGAAAAAAAAATAGCAACTAATCTACACTGCTGTTTTGTTTCAACAACAAGGAGAAATATTTTTAAGGCACTTATTTGAATGGCCTCCTGTTGGGCATGTCAGCCTTTTATATCTGCCTTGCAGTGAAACTAAGCACCTTCTTGCCAAAGTCTTCAGTAGAAACTGTTTCCCATTTCAAAGTTTCAATGCTTCCAGTGGAAAAGCCCAATTCCTTCCGCATGTTGAGGTGAAAACTTGGCCCCACTGAATGAATTACAACAACTTAATTGAGATCCAGTTCCTGTAGACTTTCAGGGTGGATTAGTGCTCTGTAGTCATCCCACCTGACTCGCAATAAGTCATAGATCCTCTTAAAGGCTTGTTTCCAGATCTGGATTTAGTAGAGTATATGTAGCTCAGCAAACCCCAGTGGTCTGTAGATTGTAACACTGGATTTGTAATGGACATTCTCAACCTGTGGTCTGTATTGCCCCCTTTTGGGGGTAATGCAGTGCCCAGAAAGTCACTGAAATCTTTTTTGCTCTTAAACTAAAAAAAACCCAACAAAACAGCTGTTTATGGATTCAGAGATCCTCAAATGTGAACAGAATTTATGTGGAGCCTTAAATCTTAAGCAGAGCAAACTATCCCATTAACAGTCAAGGCCCTGGTGATTTCTGTGGCAATGGAATTTTGACAACATGCTGCTGAATTGACCATCTTCAGCCCAGAACCCACCAGTGGGGGTGAATTACACCTGCATTTAATTTTATTTTTTATTTTTATTTTTACTTTTTTTTAAGCCTAGCTTGCATATCTCTACATAAGTCCTCCCAAGACTAGTGTAGATACATTCTCACATGTGGATATATGGCCCCCATGTCACGCTGGGACCTATCTTTCAACACCTTCACAGAGGAGATGTCATTTGTATGCTTCCTGCAACACTGGGGCTTAGTAGGAGGTAGGGGCCTATGTTCTCTCTTCTGTGGATCTGCCAGGAAAGTCCAGACCCAACTATTATTACTATCCCTCCCACCTGCCCCCCAGTCCTCTAGGATTCAGCAAAATGCCTGGTACTGTGGTATTTCTGGCATCGCTGCACTGATACCTTTTTTTGTTCAGTAAAATATTGAAGAACTAGAGCTCTAAAAGTTAGCATGACTTCTCAAATATGAAAAATAAATTATAGTAGCTAACCATGCATTCCTGAAGGAGTACTGAGCTATCTGAAGAATAATCATCAATTGTTCTCACCACAGAAACCCACTAATTACCCAAATAGAAACAGGGGCTCACAAATTGGAAGTCCCTGTTAAACAGTAGTGCTGTGCGAGAGCCCTTTTAAGCTTCAGAATTCCTATCACTGAACAGAGGCAGTGGAAAACATTTTGTTTTATTAGAGGAACTTCGGGCATTTTATAGACGTGCTCCAGGAGGCAGGGGGGTTGCTTTAATTAGCAAGCCATGCTAATTGAAAGCGCCCAAGCATCAAGCATCTCTGCATCCCCACGCTGAAAAATGGTGGTGGGGTGCTTTGAACTAAAGCTCATTGAACAAACTTTAACATGCCCTGACTCCATTTTTCAGTATGGGGATGCTGATGCAATTGACACTGGAGGCTGGAGTGCGTTAATTTCAGCGCTCTAGCAGCCTCTGTTAATCGAGTCTGCTCTGACATGCTGGATTTACAGCACATTGGGCCAGTCTTGCTGCATGTCTGTAGGAGCTCTTTGTGCATTGTTTATGTAATAGTGGGATCGGCTGGATCTTCCCTCCAGGAATGCAGTCAGCCAGCACTCCCTGATGTCGCTGCATGTGTTTGAGAGTAGCTATTCAGTAGAACCACCATTTCTCAATGACTTGTTGAAACTGCAAATGTGTTTTGCCCATCTCTAAATCTTTACCATATGTGATTTTTTTTTTTTTTTTTTTTTTTTTTTTTTTTTTTTTTTATGAAGGATCACATGAGGCCTTCATCTTCCTGTCACAAAGATGATGGCAGGGGGAAGAAACTGTTAAAGTTTTCAGCAGTGGGTTCACCCAGCTGGCTTAAATTTGGTATCACTTTGGTGGTGGTGGCAGTGCTGTGATGGGCTTTTTTGGTGGCGAACAAACTGCATTTTATGTCTAGTAGATGCAGTCTGTTGAACCCTCCATCTTTTTTTAGACACCTTACTGAATATGCTGAAAGCATTGGCACTGAAGAGAGCCAATAGGGCAGGATAAAATGAAGCTGTGAAAGACCTGAGAACTTAGCAAAGATAACTAAGCATGTGCATGGGACCTGTTAGGTGAAGGAATAGGCATTGTATCAAGGACTACTCCTTTCAAGTGTTGCGTGCCTCTTTCATTTGGTTTTGAATATCTTAGCTGAGCTTAAAATTGATCCTCCTTATT
This sequence comes from Alligator sinensis, assembly GCF_000455745.1. NCBI lineage: Eukaryota > Metazoa > Chordata > Crocodylia > Alligatoridae > Alligator > Alligator sinensis. Next base: position 453,684 of record NW_005842707.1, read on the forward strand.
GACATGGTTCTGCCCTTTTGCATCAGTCCTATGGCTTCCTCTGAAGTCTGCACTAAGACAGAAATGTATACATTTTTCGAAGCGTGCTGTGTATGAGGGACTTTCTCAGACCGGTGAAGAAATGGTGTTACTACTCCTCCTGCTTTGGGATTTAGCAAATATTGTTCTCCCCTTCTCTCCATCTTACCCCCCTTTTAAAGGGGTAGGAGTGCTGATACGGAGGCTGTTAGTTGCCCAAGCCAGAGAGGCAGCTCGGCTGTCAGAGCAGAGACTAGAACTTCTGCAGCCTAAAGTTGGAAGGCTTCCTAAAGGGGTTATAAAGGGAAGATGGCCATTATTTAAAAAAAATGGGGAACTACCATAGCAGTGCTCATATCTTTTGGCTGCATGGACAAAAGTGGCATGGGGCCAGTCTGTGCCCCAGGGTCCAACCCCATGTTGTCATGCTTGGCCCTGTCTGTGCAGTCAGACCTGAAGGGCTCCCCTGGGTCTGGAAATCTGACAGCAGAGCAGTGAAAGTTAGCTACCACTACTCCCCACTGAAATTCAGGCCCATGGGGAGGCCTGAGGGCCAGGAGTTGACACCCCTCTTCTCTCCCCCCTCTTTGCCTTCAAAATGTGCCAGGAAGTCATTCTGCTTATCGCCATTCTGCACTAGTGATTGACTTGGCAGTAGTGAGTTAAACATTCCAGACTGGCAAATGAGTTCCTTTTATCAAATATTTAAAGATCTCTGCAAGGAACTTGAGCTCAGAACAGGAGCTGAAGTAAGAATTTTTTCCCCTAGACTTCCCCTACACAGATGATTTGTGTTTTGGTTTAACTAGTTGCTTTCCTCAAATCTGTGGTAGTAAAACCAGTAGAAATTGAGGAGTGAATAATACAAATATTTAGTTGAGTCCGGTAAAGGGGATAGAACTTAACTAAAGCTAGCCGTTCTCTAAACCCAAGACCAGCATAAGGGGTGGGGGGGGGGTTTCTTTTGGTTTTAACTGGTTTTAAAAAAAAAAAAAAAACCAAGCTGAACTAAACTGGTCTAAAATGCCATCTCGAGGTACAAGTCTGTAAAACGAGGTGGTAGGTAACTAGTAATGACTGAAGTGTAGTATGAGAGAATTCATATTTGTCCACAAGTCGTACCAAACTTTAACAGTAGAACTCTGCTAATGATTTTTCCAGAGTCTCTTGTATAATCCTTTCCTTTTCCTTAGAACTCTTTTCTGATTTGGAAGGAACATGATTCCCCCACTTGGAGTAATGTATTCCTATATCATCCTAATGATGCAACAGCAAGGCTGGAGAATGTTATGTATCTTTTTATTTGGAAGTTGATTTTAATGATGGTACTTTTTTCCTCCTTGCCAGATGTTCTAGCTTAAACTTGTCAGCCAGTGGTTTGGTATCCTTGAATAGAGTATTCAGACCACAGTCTTTAGTTAAGGCCGCTGGGGCTTTTTTGTGCTTGTGTGGGAAGTTCAAACATACTCTGTCAGTCAGCCTTACTACTTCCACTGAAGTGAATGGTAAGCTTATTTCCCTAATAACCTTGCTGTAGGTTCCCACCACCAGACTGGAACAAATGAAAAATTCAGCACAAAAAGAAACTGACCTGAGCAGGGGTGGCTGCAGGTGGTGTTGCAGAAAAAGTGGGAGCAGGATGTCCAAGGGGGGTACCCAGGTGGAGGCACTAGTGCCTTCCTCGCCCTCCCCTACTTGCAATACTGCACTGTAGGCCAGATGCAGATCTAATTTAAATTGCTTGGCAGGTCGGATCTGGCCCAAGGGTTGCCAGCATCTAACTGCATTCTGGAGAGATTTATACTCCAACTATAGATCTGGGCTTTTTTTTAAGTGAGTAGGGAACTTTAAAAATGGAGGCAGTTCTGCAATTCTGTTGGGGTTCATTGGTCCACACAGGTATCCTACATGTGGGCTCTTTATTTAGAAATACAGTCCATATGTGGAACTTTCATGTACTAGGCTTCAATCCTGAACTATTACTGGAAAATAAGATGGAAAGAAGACTTTTTTTCATAAAAAGCAAAGCTTGTTTTCTGTTTAGTCGCATTCCCCAAGAATTTGCTTGCTTATTTACTATCACCTTACCAAGGCACAGAGGGCCCATGTATCCAGTTCTGTTGTCACAAGCAGTAGGTCTGTGTGAAGCTTTGGTCACTGATTCAGTTTGGTGGCCGAATCTCTGAATCAAATCGGGAGACCCTTGAATTTCTCCAAATTTGAATCGGAACCCTCCAAAAGAGATTCAATGATTCAGCCGTAGACGTAGCTTTTAAATAGTTTTTCTACATACCTCAAGGTACCAGTTGGCTCGAACACTGAGATGGTGGGGCAGATGGAGTGTCACACAGGAGCATGTGGGGAGTCCCAGTGCACTCTGTGGTGGACCCAGAAGTAGACCAAAAGCCCTTCCCATCCACTTCCAGGTCTGCTGTGGAGCATGTGGGGGACCCCACCTCCCAGCTTGGTGACTTGTGCCTCCTGGGTCTGGGGAGACGCCTGGGGTCCCACCCACAGCTGATTGCTGAGGAGGGGGGGGGTCCCCCGCACTCCTGTGGGACGCTCTATCCGCCTCACCATTGTAGCATTCACAAGCTGCACCTGGTATCTCCAAGGTATGTAGGAAAAACATTGAAAGCTGTGTATGTCTGAATCGCTGATTTTCTCCAAATCGGCATCAAATCTTCAGATTCGGCCAAATTTGAATTGGGACAGTGATCCAAATCAACAAATTGAATCGCTGTCCTGTTTCCCATCTCCTCCTCCTCCTCTCCCCCCCCCCCCCCCCCCCCCCCAACATGATGAAAGGAAACTTCCATTTCTTTGTACACATGGAAGAGAGAAGATCCTACCCTACCTGCCTAAGTGGGATTCTGTTTCACTCTACAAGAGTCCTGTTCCACAATGAAGCAAGTTCTGGCTTGGTGCCTCATCCTGTTTCGTTCTCTTATTCTGCTTCTCCTGGAGCTGTTCAGTTACAGCTCCCGAAAGAAATTGTTTCAAGTAAAGAAATAGAAGGACTGAGTTGTGCAATGGTATGTATGTAAGTTGTACATTCCCAGTGATTTGGGGAGGATGGAAAAGAAGTAACCCTAGCATTGCTAAGAAGTCTGGCTTCTCTCAGGTGCCAACAGATGTGGAAAAATGTCAGGACCGAGTAGAGTGCTTCAATGCTGACCTGAAAGCGGACATGGAGAGATGGCAGAACAGCAAACGCCAAGACTTCAGGCAGCTGCTTATGGGAATGGCAGACAAAAACATCCAGTACTATGAGAAGGTAACACCCCAAGTTGCTGTAACACTAATAGCTTACTACCGGTGACCTTTTGACCTTGAAATTAGGGGCATGGCTTCTACACTCCAGTGCTGCACTGCAGTGGATGTTAGTGTGATGGATTTCATGTTGGGCCTGGAGGGCTTTTAGCTTCACTCACAGGAGCAACCCACTTCTTTTGCTGTAGGTCATCCTGGAGCTGCTACTAGTGTTTAGCATTACCACTGACTGATCTGAGCATGAAACAGTGGCTAAACATGAGGGCAGTGGAATTACCTCAGTGATGCTGGTAATGCAGTAGTTTGATGTTACCATCTGAGATGCCCCCACTCTGTCCAGGTTTGGTGCTTCTACATGCATCTGAAAACCAGCTGCCTTATAATCAAGAGTCTTGGTATCTTCCCTTTTTTTTTTTTTTTTTTTTTTTTTATGCCAGCACTTTCACTGAGTTAGTATAGTAGGAGCCAAATGTACTGTATGTCCTCATAGTAATCTTAAGGAGCAGCAAATGGGTGTGGGAGGGGGGAGTAATAGTCTTAATTCAGCCCCATGTACATGATGGGATTAATCTCTTAGTTTTTATAGTGGTGTACTGTCTGTCACTCTCACTCCAGCCTATAGTTCATGGAGTCCCCATCGTGGCAGCAAGCTGGTTGCCTAATTTATTATCCAATGGTAAAAGGTCTATACTGTTTTAGGTAACTTACTTGGGTGTGATACTGTAACTTGTCTGAGAGCAAAATGAGTCTTGGCATGTCTCAAATCTGGAGTTTAAGCCTATAATCTGTACACAGTTCAATAGTTCTGTGTGTGTGGTAGGTTCTCTAAATCTATGTTGTGATATTTCTCTGGGATGTGTGCTGCTGAAACCTTGAGGTGCTGGCAAGTGAGAACAGAGTTTGGGTTCAAGTAAAATGTTTAAAATCTAATGAGTTTTATGTCCCAACCCCCTTGACTAAAAGAGAAAATGTAACTGTGGAGCTTTTAGTTCTAGCAAGCTGAATTGACCAAATGGCCTTGTACTTGATTCAACTTTAAACGGTAGTTAAGCTTATCTTGCAGCTTTTTTACATCTTCATTTCTTTGTGGCTTCGCTTTTATTTTTCTTTACTTGCTGCTTAGACTCCATTCCAACAGGCAAAGGCTGACTTGTACTATGGAGCAATTTCATGCCTCCATTGCTCTGCCAAGCCTCCCTGCTAACAGACCACCATCAGTTGCTTAAAGCTGTTTTTAGTAAGTTTTTTGCCTCCAAAATAACACTTTAAAGACGCAGTGGAGGCTGCAGTTGCCATAAGATGTAGCATTTAAAATTGGAAAGGCAAATATTATGTTTCCTTAAGTGTAACTTGGGAAATTCCCAACTTGCCAGTGGTTTAGACTAATGACTAACACTTTGGTGCATTTTACTGTGATATGGCAGACGGGTGAACAATTTTTTATTAGGAATTTTTTTAAATCCTCTGCTTTTTTTTTCCAACTCATAAACTGCTCAACTGGTGATCAGGACCATGCTTTTGAGATGGTTTACCTTACATGATAGAGACTTGGAGTGAAGGAATAGTAGTATGTAACTAGAAACTTACTGCTGCATCTTTTCTTTTTGCAGTGCCTTACGGCGTGGGAATCAATTATACCACTATTACAAGACAAGCCAGAGACCAAATAAGAAGCCTCTTCATGGACCCTTCTAGCCACATATGTGCTTAGTACCACTAAACGACATACTGGAACTATCCAATGCACTACTTTGTTGTGATAAATGCCAGCTGTGCTTGGTTTGGAACAGACCCATTGAAAGCAGTTTTGAATTTCCTCATCTGTTTGTATTTAAACCAGTGTTTCATCTTTTGAGTTACCTTGAATGGTTCCTTTTCCATCCTATGGTGTGATCCTGGGATCGTAATGGAAATGCACAGGGATTTTGATAAAGAAAACTTACCTCTTTTTTCCTGGAAGGAACTAATGAGTGGAACACTAAAAAGATGAAAATAAAACTCTACTGCAAGATGCCAATATGACATCTTTATTACCATCCTCTTTTGTTTCATAAATAAGGGTTACTACTTATGAAACAGCACTCTTCAACCACTCCTTGTAACCTTTTTTGATGCAGAGGTAATGGTTGGAAGGGGGAGGCCTTTTGGCTACTGTCTGTGAATTCAGCTCTAGGACTGCTTAATTCATAGGGAACTTTTCATGGGGGAGTTGAGCTGGTCCTAGAGAAAATATACTGATGCCTCCTGCAGAAAGCTTGTGATGCAAGCATGAACTGTGGTTTGTGAGTGTGGCATGCTGTTGGTTCATCTTGAATATCCATGCTCGTTTGTTTACCTTGGTGACATGAAGTAATGTGTATGTGGGCCAGGTTTAGGGATCAAAGGAGAGTGGAAGTGAGTTTATGCTGCTGCCTATCCAGTGCGAATGGACAGGTGTGTACTTGCAGTTCTTTTTCTCCAAAGCTAGCTCAAAAAGGGTATGATTTTTTTTGTATGCTTTAACTTTGGAAGTGTCTAAGCAGAATCCAGTGTTCTTCTGGCTTGAGTTGGTCAAGCTTTCCACTGTAGTAAAGACGGATTCTTGCTTCCTTTCTTTTTTTCAGCAGCCAAAAGATGTATCAAGTGCTTGCTTCTATACCAAGCATTGTGCATGTGTGAAACTGGCCTTAAACATGTTGAGGTGGCAGGAATAGTAAGTTAAATACCCCATGTTGCAAATCCACTTCCTGTTTGGTGTTGGTGGCCTTAATACCTTCCAAAGGAAGGAATACTGCCAAGACTGGTTACAGATGATCTGATCTAGCAGTGCATGAAGAATCTCCAGTGTTTTGCACCTTTTTTACCCATAGCAATCTGGGGCTGGTTTCTGTTTGCCAAAACATTGGTGTAACATCAGGCTTTGAATATGAGCAACAGTTCTGCCTTTCTTGACTATTTGCCCAGTAGTTTTGATAGGAATTATCACATAAACCCAGGGAATCCCAAATATGACTAATTCAGAGGAATTTTTCTAGTCACCTTTTTCAATTAGGATATTGAGGTGGAGGGGAAAGGCACAATATTTAACTTTTCTTTTAAATGCTGTTCTCCCACAGAACAATTTAGTTGAGCAGCACTTCTGCTGAGCAAATGAAGGCTTTTCTAAACCAGAACAAGGTTGAGGAGGGGATGGAGCTGTCATCAGCTGAATAAATCAACTTTTCATTCCAATTTTTTGTTTTCAAGTTCATTAGAAAAAATGGAGCAAATAGTCTTGTAGTTGCAGGGTATGTGGTCTCAAAATTGTCGTAACTGTTTTAGAAGGTACTATTAGCAAAGTACACTGCAGCCTTTGAGTAAGGATTATGGTACCAAGGTGGTATGGTGTTCCACTTAAACATGTAGGTAAGAATTTCACTTTCTTCAAAGGCAGCAGGATTTTGTGAAGGCATTTTTGGGTTTGGTGCCCTTGAGTTGAGCATGTGACTTTTACAGCCAAGCAAAATGATTATGTAAATCGATGTCTGAAGTGGCAAGAACCTTAAATCTTTGGAAGGGAAGTTCTGATCTGTTACTGGAGGTGGCTGCAGATGATACAGTTCATCAATAGATGCAAGTATTGCCCGGTTTACTTGCTTGTTTTCCACCCTGCCCCCTTTTCCAAACCAAAACAATTTAGCGTAAGCCAGTCTGGGAAATTGGTGAAGGGCAGGATGTTACTTCATGAATTATTACAAGTGGTAACCACCTAGAAATGTAGG
>NW_005842707.1:460745-470759 GCF_000455745.1 Alligator sinensis
GACTACTGAAATAACCAAGTATAAACCCATTGAAGAGCAACCTTGTTGCACAATTTTTTTTCTTCTAAATGGGCACTTACAGTACCCTGAAAAAGGAGGTACTTATGGGCTACTTTCTGGATATGTAGACTTGGTGTCACACATGCTATTTATTTAGTTCAAATGAAATAAGTGTTCCATGTTGGTTAGAGACTGCAGAATCCAAATGGAAGGCTTGCCCTCCCCTTTTTTGTGAGCCTGAGGTTAACATTGGGATCTGAACTTCATGGCCTGGCACCTTCCCACAGCATTAGATTTGCTCCTCATCTCCCGGTTCCACAGCTGCCTGTCCTTTTGAGGGAGCAGGCCATTCACTGCTGCTTCCATCACTTCTGATGTGTGCAGTTGTTTGGTTACTGCAGTTCTTGACACTAGCCCACCTTGGCAAGCACTGTTTAGCACAGGCTTTCTTACTCTGTTCTGGTATGTGTTTTGAGGCTTTTTTGTGGATTTTGGGGGGTTTTTTGTGGGTTTTCTATATTGTCTACATAATCTTATTAGGTTTTGACTGTTGCAATAAACATGGGAGAACTTTAAACACACACTGCTCCTCAATAAGACTCTAATTTTAAATAATGAGGGCACTTCAGGCAGCTCCACTGCCTAATGCTCTTTCATCCAGTAACTTCTGGTACTGTGTAGATGTGCCATAACTTCATCTTTTACTTTCCTTGGCAAAATCATTTTTGGCTTCTTCATAATGTGACTCCCATCCTGGAGGTGAGTGTCTATGTGGTTGTGGGGAGGAGGCAAGGTGCAGAATGTGAGGGGAATAAGATATGAGAGAGGCAAACTAAATTCTATCAGGACAGGTTCTATTAATTATGGAAATTGCTGAGTAGCTTCATGCATTAGCAAACAGCTTTCCACTTGGCTCATCCCCAAGTGACATCTGATGGTCTGCATCTCAAAACCACTGCATGTGATTTGGCATTAATAGCAGCTGTTGACATCACATCAGCAAGGTCTACAGCTGGAGTTGGCAGTGCTGTAGCAGTATGTTTTGAGCTCTGTGGTGATGCTTCTGTGTAGCACTTGTCCACAGTATATACTACTTGATGCCCTCTAGTTCTGTAAATGCTTCACATACACGAGCAGTTTCCCCTAAACTGAATGGGATGACTCTTGTAACGTTGCTCATGTGGTATGTTTGCCGTTTTGAGCCCTATTCACAAATGGCCCATATAGCTGAAGGAATCGTGCAAAATTGAATGATGCTGCAGACTGTTAATCCAATCTTAGGTTAATAATAACAATGTTGGTCTTCAATAGCTGGTGCTTCTGACCCACTGGTCTGTGTGCAGAACTGTGGGCACATGTGCTGTGTCTCTTAGTTAAACTCATCTGATGTTCAGCTGCCTTTTAAACACTAAAGGTACAAAGACAGTTTTCTTTGATATTTTAAAACTTTTTACTACAAACAAATGAAGAACATTTGAGGAAGGAAGTCTTTTTCCCTAAAAAAAAAAAAAAAAAAAAAAAGATCTTGCTAATATTTGCCAAATATATTTTTGATGTGAAACTAGGGACCATCAGGAAAAAAAAAACAACTTTGTCGTCTTTTTTTTTTTTAATGTGAAAGCTTAAATATCAATATTTAAAATGTATTTTGGGCACTTTTTGATTTTGTAAAGAACTAAATCAATATTGTGCTTGACATACATTGCTTTGCCAGGGCTCTTTGATACATAGAAATAAGTTTATAATTAACAGTATTTTAGTTTGGGATTGACTCAGAAAAAGCAGACAGTACTCATTAGAGAGAGCTGCTCTTAAAGAGCTATAAGCTTTTGTATAAGTCACTCTTGGAGAGAGTAAATGCCAAAAACATAAGTCAGGGGTGCCAATGTCATCCTGAACTTAAATAGCTTGGGTCCTGATTTTATGGTCCTAGTAGTAGCTGAACCCTTTACAGCACTGGTTTCCATTGGGAAGAGGCTCTAGTCATGCAGATCCAGCACTGGGACCTGTTATCTGCACAGCATCTGAATAGATGATGCTGATTTTGGTTTATGCAACAGTTGGCAAACTAGAGTATTCCCTCATCTCTGCTGTGTATGGAACCTAGTCAGCACTGTCCTATCTCTTCTACTTCCTATGGGCCTGCACTTGTAGCTCCCTATCACATTTAGGGGAGTTCATGCCAAAAAACTGGCAACTGTTTTGGCATGAAATTGGAGTTCTGCCAGCACACTTAAGAATTTGTCCCCTTCTTGCTCAGTGAGTACGCACATACTGAAGATTAGTAACTCACTAGCTAGGTGTCCAACTATATACTATATTTAAGACTCCTTGAAGTAAAAAACCCAAAACAAAAACAACACTAATTTTATAGAAACTTGGCTTATTCTTCATTCTCTGGTCACTCTCCCATTATTTTGCCTATCATTAGAAACCAATGAAAGCTGTGAAGATTTGTGTTTGTGAATTAGCTAGTGGATGATGTACAGATTGGAGTGGGTTTTATTTCATGCCTTCAACCAAACTTAACTGTTGTGTGCTTTTCCCCTAAATCTTGTGGGATATGAATTTGTCTCCTTGACTTGAGGTGCTGGCATGTTTTCTGTTCTCCTTTTTCATATATCTCTGTATACACATTCTGTGCATTGTTTACTACAAAACTAGTATTGATGAAAACACTTTGAGGTAAATAATTTGTAATGCTTGTTAACTATTAGTGTGTACATTTTTTAATACACTGTTTCTTTACCTCAATTAATTTAAAGGAATGGACCAATAAATGTATTAAAAGATGATTTCTTTACCTAGAATACTCATGTTTCATTTTTGTGTAGTCTCCACTATACCCGAAGCATGAGCCATGTCCTTGTTTTGCTGGAGAGTTCATTGCCCTGTCTGTCTGTGCTCAAACTTGTGCATTTTAGTACTTCCGGCTTAGCTAGAACTTGTGTTAACTTTTTGGTTTTGTCTAGTAGTTGGTGTCCACCCCCAAGTTAGCACCACGGCATTGATGCTCTGCCTTTTGGTAGAGTGTCTGAGGAGAATGAGATGCTGTCTGGGGCCCAATGACTGGTTCAGTTGGGAGTGAAACCCAGGACTCCTGGGTCTTGGCCCAGCATTTCAACCACACAACCACCCATTTCCTTAGCAGGGTACAAGAGATGAAAATCATCCCGCTTTTAAAGCTTCCCTCTAAGCCATTTGAGTTCAGCTACACTAAAAACAATCCTGCTGTTCATGGGACTTGGAGAACCCAAGATCATCTGTACTAGATGCATGAAATCATTTTCTTTATTCTTATTTAAGGAGGTGGCTCTTTGTGGTACAGTTCATGCTCTGAACTTCCTACATGTGCTGTTTGCTGTGGGGAGAACAATACTTTTTTTTTTTTTTTTTTTCTCTGATTTGTTCAGTCCTCATGCTTCAGGTCCCATTTTCTCAAGGGATGGTTCCTCTCAGCTCCTGTGCAAACCTTTCTCTAGCTCTCAGAAGTGCTTCTCCTTCCCCAAACTGTTACCCTTCCTTTTTTTAAACTGTATCAAGATGCTGCTTCCAAAAGACTGGGGACAGATACCAGAACCACGCTGTGGTCTTGAATAAGAAGCTCCATGAAATTACTTTTCTCAGTGCATTGGTGAACATACGAGTGCAGGCGCACATTTTAATAACTATTGATTTTACCCGATTTAACCTATTGCATATCTAATGCAAGCTGTATACAAGTGTTTGTATAGTGGTGATGCTTTATGTGCATAACAATACAGCACTATTAACTGAAGTTTTTTTTTTTCATAGGGGTATTTCTGAACTTCTTTCCATTCACTGTGCTTCTGTACATGCCCCTAAAACGCATACACAGGTGTTCCAACTTCAGTTCACAGCCAGTGTGGAACTAGCATGCATTCCCCTCCCCCACCCACCCATCGATTTAGTATAGTAGAAGATTATAAGTTACAATACACGTCACTTGAAGGCATTGCACAGATGCAGCTGACTGTTTCATAGTAGTCTGACCCGCCCCGCCACATACAAATAGAATTAGCAGTCCCTGCCCTTAAGAACTTCTCCTTTGCTGCCTTTTGTCTTCTCTATTCAGCTGCTGCTATATTTCAGTAAGTTTCTATTCCTCTTCTTCCAGGAAAAACAGTGTAAGGGTTAGAACTACACTAGGGTTTGGTTTCAGGGTAATGTGTGTCTTTCCTTTTCCCTTCCAACTCCTCATGGTGTCTGTGTCTGTGTGTCTCGAGTAACATTGAAGGACTCTTCCTAGATTGTCAGTCTCTACTCGAATAGTATTCAAAGCCCTTATATCCAAGTTATTGACAGGTCATCTTTAGTCAATGCCCCAACCCTCCACAGTAGCTTTTTTCTGAATGACATGGATTAATGCACTTGTTCTGCACCATGGTCAAGAACTGGGGGGGGGGGGGGGGGGGAGGGGTGTTTGTGCATGTTTAACTTCTGATACTCCTTAGCACTTTTTCCTAAGCCAAAGCCCCTGAAAAATGTCTCGGATTTTTCAGTGGATAAAGTGGTTACTCTAGCATGGTCTGTACCCCTCTTCTGTTCCTGCACCTTTGCCCCACCACCTCAAAACTTATTTAACAACTTGGTCCAAGTCCTATACTTCAGTTCTTTTTCAATCACTGAAATGAATGAACTTTCCAATTACAGTGGCAACTGGAGAGGGGTGAACCTACTAGCTGCAGTGACAGTTTCCCTTTTCATCATTACATTTCAGATGGTGTGAACTAACTTAGAAAAATTGTCTGCAACCATTCTCTGTAAAACAGTAGGGCAGTCTTCCTGTTGGTGAGTAGTGGGTGTCACAACCCAAAGTTGTGGCTTTTTGTTTTTGTGTGCTTCGGCACTGCTAAATTATGTTCCCGCCAAATTGCATCTCCTCTGCACGGTAGAGCTTTCTGTTGCAATAGGAGAACCTGCGTGCAAAACAGTATTTCCCACCAGTTTATAGCCTTCTTTGCATGGTGCATTTCTTTTGCATCGTAGTGATGCACGGTGCAAAGGAGTTCCCGCCATTTGTATTTAGATTTGCGCCACATTATTGGCCGATCCTAAATTATGCACACGTGGCAGCTAGCGATTGGCTTGCTAGCCGTATAAAGAGCTTGGGAGGTTTCCGAGAGCGAGAGAGAGAGAGCGCGTGAAGATTTCTAAGCGCTGCTAATCCCTTCGAACTCCAGCTTTTTCTTCTCCTTAAGAGGGCAATAGAGGGCCGACTTACCGAACCCACAGAGTCTTAACAACTCCAGGGGCCTATTTACCGAACCCACGGAGCTTCAACCACTCCGGGGGCCAAACGGCCTCTAGCCTCTCCCTGTCGCCGAGCGCAATCCTAAAACGTATCCCTTTCCTTTGAAACTACCGAAACCGTGGAGCTTCAACCACTCTGGGGCCAATTACCGAGCCGAACCCGCGGAGCTTCAACCACTCCGGGGTCAATTGTCGGAGTCCTCTAGCGAGGACTTAAGCAGAGCTGAGCCTGGAAAACTGTCCAGCCTACACCATGACCATCTTTGGTATAAGTAAACAATCTTTTAATCAACCATTATGCGTCCGTAACTAATTCTAGCTCGCCACCAGTTGTCTTCGACCCCGCATGCCCAGGCTGCTGGCCACAGCCCGCACGCACAAAAACGGGTCCGCATATCGCTCCCGGCTCGCACATGGCGACATGGACGAGATCGGGAGGCGGCCCGCACAGTGGGTTTATGCCTATTGAGTGCTTTGGTCTTGGCCTGCTAGCTACTTTGAGATGGCGTTCTGTCACATGGTTACCACTGGCACGGTTCTTTTTATGAGGATTGCTAGCAATTTCTGCTTAAACCACAGGGACTAAAGTGGCAGACCCAGTTCTTTACATTTTCCTGTAAGTCCTCTGACTGAGGCAGTAAGCCAGGGTGCTCCTCCACCCTGCACCATGGCTCCAGTGCTCAAAAAAATTTCCGTTACATGGTGTCAGTCTGTCAGAACTTCAAAGGAACCAGATGCTGAACGTTGCTTGAAGGCCACAATGCTGTACAAGAGATGGACAAAGAAGCAAATGTTAATTGCAAGGGGCATTTATGCATGGGGGGGGGACTCTAATTACAGTGGCTCCAAGAGTTGTTTTACTTAAAGCACCATGATCATCATCAGATGCATCAGTGTCACCATGCTGAAAAATGGCACTGGGGATGCTTTTAAATAAAAGCTTGTTGAATGAGCTTTAGTTAAAGTACCTCCTCCACCACTTTTCAGCATGGGGACACTGATGGATGTGTGGTGCTTGTGTGGTAATTGGCATACCTGTGATTGCAATGTGTTAGACCAGCCTCACTGCACATGTAGTTTGAGTGGGCCCCTCTTCATGTAAAGCTGCAGTGCTATAGGTTCATAGATGCTAGGGCTGGAAGGGACCTCAACAGATCATCGAGTCTGACTCCCTGCCCTGGGCAGGAAAAAGTGCTGGGGTCAGATGACCCCAGCCAGATGCCTATCCATCCTTCTCTTAAAGACCCGCAAGGTAGGGGAGAGCACCACCTCCCTTAGAAACCCATTCCAAATTCTGGCCACCCTTACGGTGAAGTTCTTCCTGATATCCAACCTAAATCTGCTGTGTCAGTTTGTGGCCGTTGTTCCTTGTTACCCCAAGAGGCGCCCTGGTGAATAGAGCATCTCTGGTTCCTTGCTGCCCTCCCCTAATGAATGTTGTAGGTAGCCACAAGATCCTTTCAGCCTCAGCAAGAGAAAACTGGGGAGATCTAGTTCCCTTAGTCTCTCCTCTTAGGGATTGGCCTGCAAACCCTTTCACCATACAAGTGGCCCTCCTCTGGACCTTCTCAAGGTCTTCATCTACATCCTTCTTAAAGTATGGTGCCCAAAACTGGATGCAGTATTCCAGCAGTCAGACCAATGCTGCATAGAGGGGAAGTATTCACCTCCTTGGATCTGCTTGTCATGCATCTGCTGATGCATGATAAAGTGCAGTTAGCTTTGCTGATGATTTTTTTCCATCACACTGATGACTCATGTTCATCTTGGAGTCCTCTACAACTCGGATCCCTTTCTGCTTCTGTGCTGCTGAGGGTCATTCCCCAGCCAGTAAGTGTGCTGGATATTTTTACACCCTAGGTGCAGCACTCTGCACTTGTCCTTGTTGAACTGCATCTTATTGTGTTCTGCCCACTCTACCAACCTGTCCAGATTTGCCTGCGATCATTCCTTACTCTGTGTTCACTTCACCCCCACAATTTACTATCATTCGCAAACTTGGACAGAGATCTAAATCACTGATGAAGACATTGAAGAATACAGGTCCAAGGACTGAGCCCTGCGGGACCCCACTGCCCATGTCCTTCCAGGTCGATACTGACCTGTCTACTACCACTCTCTGGGTGCAACACCCCCACCCCACCCCAGCTAATTTGCCACCCACCAGATCGTGTAATCATCTAAGTCACAGCCTCTTATCTTATTTATGAGACTGGGATGAGATGCCAATCCTCTTCATCCTCTACTGATCCTATATTCATGCTCTTCAACTGCCTTTTGACTTTAACCTGAGATCTTGAAAGTGAACCATTCTGGCTTCTCACAGGTTGCTTTTGCACTGTTTCTTGACTAGCAATATTCCACAGTGTCAATCCTTAACTCTGTACATCTGCTTCTATAGATTTGTAATATCACTTAATGACCAGTGCATTCTTAAAGGCAGTGGGTAACTGTCACTTCTACACAGACTGATCATAAGAATGAGTGATAGTCTTCCTACAGATATTCCCTATCTCTTGTTCTTGGATGGTGGCAGAAGCTAACAGTTAATCCCACACTTTTTTATAAGAGGCAATGAGGAGTCAGTTACTAGTCCTTCCCTACGGACCGCTATATCATGGCTGTCTTGGCTTCCACTTAGTGAAAATCCACTTTTGACAAGTGTTTTTTACTATGCTAATGCTGCAACTGTCACTTGTGCGTACCTATCATCCCTGTATGGCACTAGTGTGAAAGAAGCTGAGAGGTGATGCTTACCTGGGTTTTGGCCCAGATCTGAATATTTCTGCCTGCAGTCTCCTTCCTGAATACAAATGCCCTATTCTGATGATAGCATGCACTGCACTGTGCCCATTCTACATTAACTTCTTGCATGAGTCTCTTGATATGTATCGTGTTAGCCAGGCAGGCAGACCAGATGGTGACAACAACATGAATGTCTGCTTGTTCTTCCTACTTCTTACTAACATTAAGTGGACTTGTGTAGTTTAGCTTCTCTGAATTTTGGGGTTGGGACAGAAGGCCAATGTGACTTTTTTGTGAGAAGGGAAACTAATGCGTCACAAAGGCTCTTAACTTTTTCTTTTTTCCAGCTTGTAAGATTTGTCATTTCACCACCACTTTGCTCAACTTCGTTTAAAAAAGCAGAAGCTTTTTGCTCCCCACACTTCCCCCTCAAGCACTACAGAGAAGATGTCTCGGCTCTCTTTTTCTCTCTTCTTCTATCACAAAAATGGCTTTAAATTCTTCATTGCAATGTTTCTGAACTTCTGTCTCTTAAACATAAGAGGTAATTGTATTTCCTTATATCTGGTAGGCTTAGTTATGAGTTTTTTGGGTTTTTTTGTTTTGTTTTGTTTTTTGTTATAATCTTTATCCTCTTGAGCTTTTATTGAAGCTTGACCCATCCCATTCTGCAAAACTAATTACCTTGCTTGCTCTCCTTCTGGATCAGGAAGGAGTTTTACACTAGTTGGATTGGTGCAAACAGATTTTTCTGTTCTTGTCTTTTGGAGGCAAGTGCTATGGCCCACTTGTTTGGATCTCTTCAGTATTTTATCCCACAAGTGAGGGTTGTTATTGACAGCCCTCCTCCCCCCTGGCTTACTTGTGGCATATAAGGGTACTTATTTAATCATGAACACCATGTGACCCTGGGGGAAGGGGGCATGGCGAGCTCATGTTGGTGCTGGTGGTGGCGGTCATGAGCTCCAATAGGCAGCTGCGGCACGGAGTGGTGGGCAGGGGGTGGCAAATGCTGACCAGCAGTCAGCGATGACCCTCAGATGCTGCCAGTGGCAGGGGCCAATCAGGGACCACCGGCAGACAGTCAGCGGCTGGGGTGGGGGTGGTAGGTAACAACTGCACATAGGTGCCACCAGTGGTGTTGGCAGTACTTTTTTGCAGGGGTGGACTGCCAATCTCGGGGGGGTGCATGTGCACCTTCGTGCACCTGCTTTGTATCACCAAGGCTTTTAATATTTTTATTCATAGATGTTAGGGTTGGAAGGGACCTCAATAGATCATCGAGTCTGACCCCCTGCATAGGCAGGAAAGAGGGCTGATGACCCCAGCTAGATGCCTATCTAACCTCCTCTTGAAGAGCCCCAGGGTAGGGGAGAGCACCACCTCCCTTGGGAGCCTGTTCCAGACCTTGGCCACTCGAACTGTGAAGTTCTTCCTAATGTCCAGTCTTCTAGGTGTGCAACAGAATTATCTAGTTCTAGAAATAGGTTGGACAAGGACTTCTGTAGAATAGTTTGGATATAGATTATTCTGCTTCAATTGGGGAGTTGCACTAGATGCCCTACAGAGGTCCTTTGATCCCTATTTTGTTATAATTGTCTTTCTATGGTTGTAAAAACTCTGGGTGCCTATACACGTGCTTGGAGGTGTTGGTGTTTTAGTTAGAGCAGTTCCCAGGCAGCCATTTCAATTAAAATGCCTCATCATCATGTGTATTAAGCCCCCTGCATGTTTAAAAATGGCCACAGATAGCAAGAAAGTACCCCATAATTTAAAAACGTGCAGGGGCTTAATGCACATGATGCTGGAGCACTCTAATTAGAATGCGCAGCAGACTTAATTTAATCGAGTCTGCCCTGATGTGCTCTAATTGGAACACCAAGGAGCATGTGTATAGGCAGCCTCTTACCTTGGGGAGAGAAATCTATGAGCAGATGAGTCTCATCTTCCCTATAGGGTGACCTGCAGTGTGTTTTCTCTCTCTCTCTCTCTCTC
>NW_005842707.1:470822-525982 GCF_000455745.1 Alligator sinensis
CTCTCTCTCTCTCTCTCTCTCTCTCTCTCTCTCGTGTAAAGGTGACTTGAAATTTCTCTCCCCTTACTTCCTAGTTACCTCAGAAACAGCAAATCTGGCTCTTCTAGGATTGCTGTCTGAGGCAATATCATCATTTTATATTTGCTTAAATCCTTTCCCTTCCTTCACTTAAAACAAGGCTCTCTCCAAATACAGGTTTAACAGTTTTTAGTGACCATTTTAAAAAATGTTGCTGGAGCATCCTTCCTGTATGCATCCATTCTCTCAACTCTTCTTCTTGGGTACAGAGACAGAGGAGCAGCTCCCCATTGCAACTCATAGCACTTTGCAGGAAGTATTATGATTTGCAGCAATTCCCCTGAGCTTAACAGAAGCTTGCTGTTTGGTCTGGGAGTTGGGGATTCCAGCTTCAAGCCTGCAGCAATGCCACTCCCCCTGCCCAGCCCCGGCATGGTACGCAGGATGGGAAAGGAAAGGAAGCAGAGGGAGCTTGTTCTTGGGGCTCCCGGCACAAGTTACAGAATGCGCTCAGTGTTGGAGCATGTTTGTCTGAACTCTCATGCAATGAAGGTTTGGATGTTCACAGGACTGGGCCCTTTTAAAGCAGTCTGCAGCCATGCCCTTCTGTTTGGTCACAGCTGTAGACTGCTTTCTGGGGCCAGATTGCATGAAAACTGTCACTTATGGCCATGCCTCTCTTGCATTCCATTTGGTGACTGTCTAGCTACTGTAAAAATTCTGATTTACCTTTGCCCTGCAATGATCCCTTCAAAACAAACAAACAAAATCCCCTTAAAAGCTCTATTCATTTCTTCACAGGCAGAAGGATGCATGCCCTATTTCCACCCCTTTGCATTCCCCCACCTTTTTAAAGCAAGGCACCTTAAGGGGAAATCCCTCCAAATTGAAACCTTCCTACTCCTTACCTGATGGGGATGATACTTAGGCAACCGATGATGCAAGACAAAATGAAACAGAAGCTGCTGTACCAGTCCAGTGTCCATTGATATATTTTGTTGTAGAGTGTGGA
Source organism: Alligator sinensis (assembly GCF_000455745.1). Classification (NCBI taxonomy): domain Eukaryota; kingdom Metazoa; phylum Chordata; order Crocodylia; family Alligatoridae; genus Alligator; species Alligator sinensis. The sequence continues at coordinate 471,853 of NW_005842707.1, forward strand.
TGTCACCACTCCAGTGATCACTAATGCCAGCTGCAGCAGGACAAATGCCTTTGCTGTAAACAAACAGATAAGTCACTGCTACCAGCCAAAGTGTATATGAACTCACTGAAAGAGCATCTGTGGACTGAAGACCCCTGTTACTGATGTGGCCATTTTCTAAGACTTACTAAAGTTACTGAAAAGTCTTTTGGATGGCATGGAAACTGTGCAAGCAGCCATCCTCACTTGGGAACTGCCCTGTCTTAAATGATGCTTTAAATATGGGCAGATTCAATAACTGCATCAATTTCAAATGATGCTGACAGGAGCTGTTGGGACGTAACTTGTCCCTATAGGAGACTTCGTATTCTTCCATAGCAATATAAGCAAACTAATGCAACAGCTACACCATAGCACTTGCTATAGATACAAATGGTTATTAGTATATCAATCATAAGGTTGTCCATAGCTTCAGTCCTACACTACAGCTGGTTCTTTGGAGGTGGAAGAACTGCAAAATGGTTGCTTAAGTAAGGGCTGTTTTGTATGTAGCAAGAGTCTAGTTTCTCCCCAACCAGTTCTTAATCCTCCATAGAGGTCATTATGCTGCTCACAGTGAGCTGTTGTCATGAACACAAATTTAGTTTCATAAGCAGAGGTGGGGCTTAAAATAAGACTTCAATAGCAAATACTCCCAGGGTCTGAATTTAGCTGCTAGATAATGAGTCAAACCAAAAACCCAGCACAGTACAACTCCACAACTTAGGATCAGGTGCAAATGGAAAGGTTTGATTAAAAAGTCAGTTGAATGACTAACTCATTCAAAGTGGAGAAGCCAAGTGGGAGTTCAAAAGAAAAAGTAAGAAAAGGATGACTGAAATCTGACATGCTGATGAACACAGACAGTATCCAGGAATGGCTGGTTCACTTTATTATATCAAGGAAGAGCCATTTTTGTTCATCTGCTTTATATGAAAAATATCTTTGTTTTGAGTTATTTACATGTTAATTAGAGTAGCTTTAATTGATAACTTCAAATGCATACCTTTTTACCTTTAATTACTAAATTCCTTCCAGATGGAGCTTAATACAAGCATCACTTTTGCTAGACATTGTACTTGGTGGCAAAGCTACATGTGTGAATGTCTACAACCCACTAATTTTCTTCAGGAAGGTAACTAAAAAGTACATATGTAAAAACGAGACTAAAATGGCATAATACTCGTAACTGTCATAATAAACCTTCTGGCTGTGGTGGCTGAACACTGGGGTCTAAAAGACACTAACAGGAGGGGAACAGGGTGACAGAGATGATCCACTCTACCCCCTGTTCATCCTATAGCATCAAATTTGTTCAGTGATGGAACTGCCTAAATATTTCCTTCCCCTTCTCTGAGCTGGATGCATCGGTTCAGTGATCTCCTAGAGCATGTGGGGAAAGCACTGTTTGAGATGTCTTAAGTGGATAAGCAACTGAAGAAGTCTGTGCAGGGTGTCCTGAACAAAACGACTTACTTAATTTTGCAGATGGCTTTCCTGGGTTCTGACTGCTATGATTTTATTATACAGCCTGCAGTTGGCAGCAATTACCACATTAACTTGCTTTTGAACAATGTGCTAATTGACAGACACCCCCCCTTGCTTCCAGCCAACACTGAAATCAGTATACTCACTGTAGGATGATCCTTCTACGTGTTTGGACAACACCGATCTGATGGTTGGTAGAGGGACAAGTGCAAACAACATCACTGCCCGAGCTGTAACAATAAAAGGGAAGACTTATTTCCTGTTAAAAGAGCCTGCTCCCTAATGCTCTACCCCTGTAGAGCAGGCAGCTCATAGAGTTCACAAGCAACAGCAATTTACTGCAGTTCATATAGTAAAGTGTACAGTATGGTTCTGTTACATAAGTTTTATTTGGCTCACTTGTTCCTATGATATTTTAAAATATGCAGTGTGGTTTTTTTGTCCCATTCCAGCAGTTGTCCAGTGGGAAGAAGAAGCCTGCTCCAGTTGGCAGCTAAAAGAGTTACTCTGCAAAGTTGAGCAACAATGTGAACGCTCATTGCAGTGGAGCATGGTTCCACCGAGTTGAGTGGACTAGAACCACCAGATCGCTTTTTCTATTCAGTTTCTTTACTGGAGAGATGCCTCTGGCATTTGTTTGTCGTTTTGGTAGAAGGACAAACCAGTTGTAAGGCCTTAGGAGCAAGAATTCTTTTTCTCTTGTGTGTAGCACTAACGTGTGTGGGTAATAGTCCAGGCCTAGGGTTCTTGGGTGCTATCACCCTACAAGTAATTAGCATCTTACAATCCAAGCAGCACCATAGGTCAGTGATGGAATCTAGTTAAACCAACTGCACTTGTGCTTTTGGTCGTCTTCCCTTCTGAAAGCCTCATCCCCAAAGTGGATTTCACTTTATGTGTGGAATAAATAAAGCCACCTAGAAGGCTCACTTGACCTTTTGGTTTTTCAGCTTCACATCTAATACTCCGGCCTCTTTTCATAAGGAATGGCTTCCAGTGGTCTTTCCATATTATTTTGCATTGATACAAAAGACATGCTGAGCATACTGTCCCTCAATACTATGGTTGTGTGAATACTCTAACAAAGAAATGTGTGGGCTGCCTGTCATGGCCTTTGTTTCTTCATAAAATAAGGTTTCACTACATGGTTACACAAGGATATAGTCTTTTTTTCCTGCAAAATTGGAGTGAGAGATTTAGTTTGGATTCATAGTTAGAAGGTTCTTCCTAAAAAGGTAGTTAAGCACTAGAGCAGGTTCCATAGAAAGGCTGTGAAATCTCTCTGACCTGGAAACTTTTAAGTACATGTCAGACTTCGTTGTATTGATTCTGACTTGAGCAGGCTTTGGACTAGATGGACTGCATGGATCCCTGTCTGACTGTTTTCTCGTGATTTCAAGTTAGTTCCTGTCTGTTTTGGGGTCTGGCTATTGCCATGTCTACCCCCTGTCCATTTAATTTCAGTGTAATATTTTGGGGGATAAAATGCTGGTATTTTAAAATGTGACAAGATCTCAAATGTCTACATTTCTCTATTAGCCATATGTCTAATCGGTGTTCCATCTTCCCCCTTTCTCTGCCCCTAAAGAATCTAGCTCTACGAACACAAGACACTAGATGCCTCTATTTCATCTTTGTCAGAGTAAGCAAACTTTTCATCATCATTGCCTAAGGCTAGCTCTTATGCAAAGCAATAGTTCACATAGTTTCTCAGTTAAGTTGTTTGGCTTACGTTCACAGTTGCGAAGGATTTTAACTCTTACACACTGTGCACTAATTACATATTTAAGTGGGACAGAGTCTATTTAAAAGTTATGAGCATGAGTTAGTGCTTAAAACAAACACAAGATGTTTTAAAAAATGGATAGCTAAAATGCTCTAACCCCTCCTCAGACTTGGAACATGGGGTTTAACAATGTTAATCCAACAACGAGACCGGGGAAAGAGGGACCTGAACCAAACACTTAGATGTGAGGAGCTACACCTGTGCTAAATGTTAGCTGAGGGCTTGAGAATTGCAGCTTAGGATCACAGGCCTGCCTTCATCTGAGAAAGGGGTCATAGGTCTGCTTTGGTCACTCCTTTGGCCACCTGCTAGAGGTGTGAACCCCCTTGTTCATGAGAGCAAAGATGGCTGTGAAAATACTGTGCGTGTAGAAAGGGAGAGGCAGAAGAAGAGGATGCAATTTCTCACACTGAGCATAGTTTTGGCTCCCTGATGGTTAAATCCTTAGGAAAGATTGTGTGGGTGAATAATTTACTCAGGCTGGAAGATTTCTTTTGGAAGCAAGTTTGAATTTCACCCCCAAATGCCCAGCATTTCCTGCTCTGAGGTTTTCAGTGGAATAAACAACCCTGTGCCTCATCCTACAAGGAAGCAGACCAGTTAAAAATCCTCCTCCCCCACCCCCTCAACCACTGCCTTTCTCAGCCTGTCTGGCAACATATGGCATATTAAATCATCAGCGTTCATATCCCATGGCTGCAGCCAGTTACAGAGAGCAGTTTAACTCACCGATGTAGAACTGGAAAGTCCTTCGCACAAAGGCCATGATGAGACTGCCAGTACTGAAAGACAGTATGCCGATCGTGATCATGGTAGTGTCCCTTAAGTACTTGGAGAACAAAAACACTCCCAAGAAGCTGGTGAGGAAGATCATGTAGCCAGCAGCATTGCCGTAGCCAACCTGAATCCCATTCCAACTTAAAGGCTGCTTGAGTACAAAAAGCTGGAGCACATCTATGCCTCCCGCAACCGCTAAGTCATACATGACAGCCCCCACAAAGAGCATGGCGATGATGAGTTTTGAGGGCATCACAGGTGTGTGGCCTTCCTTCTCACAGGAGCCCCAATTCCCTACAGTCCTTTCATCAGGTGGCAGTGGGCTGTCAAGCTGATTTACATCCTTGGCTTTGCTGTTATCTGTCAAACCTGGCTGGGCACCTTCCACATTGGGGACTCTAAGGACAAAGAGGCTGTAGGTGAGGCAGAAGGCATAGCAGGCAATGCTGCAAGCCACAAGCACGGTGCCCTGGCGGTAGCTGAGGTTGAAATGGACAAAGATGTGCCCAGATGCAATGCTTCCCAAGAAGCCTGCCATCCCATAGATCAACTCGATAATGATAAGCCGCAGAGACCTCCTGCTCTCTGAGGAGCCTAGTGACCCTAGAGCCATGACACCCGCCCAGTAAGTAGTGAAGCCTCCGGTCAGGCCATTTAAGGCAGCAGCTCCGTACATCACCTCAATTGGCCACTCAAGCAGGATCAAAAGGAGCAGAAGGGCCCTAGAGACCAGGTAGCCCAGGAGAGGCAAGCAGATGGTGATCTTCCTGTTCTTTCTGTCCCCGAGCTTCGCCAAGCCATAAGCTGACACCAAGGGGCTTAGGCCCAGGACCAAGTTGTAGATGATGTAGAAGTTAGAGACTGCTTTCTGCTGTCTGTCCTCGAGTAAATGTGCTGGGGCGGTTGAGTTGGTCTGGTTGTAGTAGTTTTTCACCACCAGCAGCAGTCCTGTGTCATAGAAGGAGCTGGCTACCTGGGCACCAGCAACCACTGGCTCAATCCAGGTCCGTATTTGCATCACCTCAAGCATGATGTCTGCAGGCTAATCCTCTGGGCCTCCTCTGAGGAAATGTCCTGGAGAAAACAGGTCTAGCCGTCTTGCTTTGTAACACACACAAGGCAGATAAAAAGGCCTGAAAATTAGTAGAAAAGCAGTCATGAGATAGCAACTCTGACTGCCAGGATGTATCCTCTTCACATACACACTGCTCCTGATTTGTGCCATCTCCCTGCCCATGCCACAGCAGCATGCCTCATTACACCCCCTCCCTGGGTGCTGCTGCTACTCTTCCTGGTATGAATTCAAGAGGTCACATGCTCAAAAGGAATTTCAGTGTCACACTTTTGGGAAGTGAAAATGCCCTAGCTGTGTCTTATAATCCTTTCCCTGCCTTGTCACGTCCCTGATGTGAACAGCACAAAAGGAACTTCCCCAAAGCGATGGTTACCTCTCGCAACAGGGAGTGAAAAGAGCTGAGACTGGGTCACCAAATGCCTTCTTGCCCTACTACACCCAGCCTCTCTCCAGCTTTGCAGGTATATTGCTGGTGTTTTTAAAGCAAGATTCTCTTATCCACCCAAACTCACCCCTCCCCAAAGACAGGTAAATCAATATGAACAACAAATCATACCAAGATGAGCAAAGTCTAGCCGTGCCTCCTCACCTTTCCCTGCAGCTACTTTCTGTGCTTCTCTGATGTAGGAAATCCAGGAGGGAGAGCTAGAGGTCCTGATATATACAAAGGCAGATCCTAAAAATAGTTTCCCGCCCTCAGAAGTTGAGTAAGAAGTAAAAGGTTGAGCTACAAGTGGTGAGTAAGAGGATACTGAGGACTGGGAGAATGGGAAATGTTTGGCAACCCACTTTCTGGTAGGCCAAACACCTGGAGCAGTGATGCAATTGTAAAAAGCAGGCTGACGAGCAGGGTCTGGCATGGGCTGTGAAGACCATTCATACTTGTGCAAGATCTTGTCGCCCTGCTCACCTTGCATCTCACTGAAAGGTTTTCACTGTTTGTCTTGCTCAGCCCAGCAGCTGTGGATCATGTCTCCTACTGAGAGAGGTTGTCTGTGACCTTCTCTGTGCTCTAGTCCTGCCTGGAGTTCCCCTTCCTTTTTTCCACCTAGGCCATCCAGCCTAAATCCTGCTCAAGCCAGGATTATCCAGACCAAATGTCTGACCTGCACTTAAAAGCTCCCCGTCAGGGAGATCCCTGCTCTATGCTTAACTACCCTCATAGTTAGAAGGCTCTTTCCAAAATCCAACCTCAATCTCCCATGCTCCAGTTCTGCAGAAAATAATGTCTACATCCTTCTGTAACCATGTAGTGGTAGCTCTATTAGTTGGGATGGCGAGTGTCAGCAATGAGGGGCTTTGGCTCAGCCTCTCTAACCTGCTTGTTCTGTGTAAATGTACCTTCATTTTCCCCATTGGAGAGGACTGTTCTCCTGTCACATAAGTATTTGTCTGGCAAGACAATACTTTGAATGCTTGATTTAGATGAAAATGACTGGCTATCTGTCCAGTTGAATGGATCATCTCTCGTGCTCTCACCAGCCCTTGTTACTGAGAGTATAAGACATCATGTTAATATGAACTCACATGTTTTCATATGATACTGATAGCAGTGCCATAACCAGCTCTGGACCTGGCAGTGCCTAGGCGCTGGTGCAACAGTGCATGAGGAATATAAATAGAAACAAACCAACAAAAGCAGGGGGTGTTTTGTACCTGCCAGTTCCAAGTAAAGTGGAATGAATGAGTCTTTAATCATTTTGTTAATTATAGGTATGACTAAGTTTAACAGCCAAGACTGAACACCTTTCTCCTACACCTCAGCACTGCCAGAAGGAGGGGCAGGAGTAGGATGAACACAGTCTGTGACAAAATCCAGCCCAAGCCCTTGAAGGTCAGGAGGGGAGCTGGGACATTTCACAGGGTTTCATTGTGCGGGTGAGCTCCACTTACAAAATGCTGTTGTTGTGTTTTTGCTCCAAGACATGCAGCTGACAGGAGATCAGTGCAAGGTGAGGAGGGACCAGTTGCCAATGGAATTTGCTCTGTGTCATCATGTCCCGGGGCTGGAGGCATTTTGGCTGTTATGATGAGCTTTGCCAGATCTCTTCCATCTCAGAAACAAAAACAGGTGAAACGGAGACAGAAATAGCTGCAAGGATGAGTAAAGGGGTACCTCTGTACCTGAATAAAGGACAGAAATCCTAACAGAAAAGGGGTGTCTATAACTGTAAGAAACTGAGTAAAGACAAGGATTGTTTAGCCTGACTTCTGTACCTTGCTTCCAGCTTTTGCTATTTCTGAAGATGGAGAGCAATCACCAATCCTGATGATGCTGACAGTGCAGACTCCAATTCAACTTTAACAGGATTGCTCAAGAGGCAGAAGCATGGATCTGAACTGGGATCCCAGTGGCCTTGGCCCACAGTGCCCCTTGGTGCAGCCAAAAGGCCTCTGTCATGCAGGTGCAGACGGATGTGGAAGGAGAAAAGAAACTGCGTGAACTTGTGAACTGGCCAGGGATGGGTGCTCTATTGTCCAGGTCAGGGTTACTTCACCCAGGACTGAAGTGATCCTCCTGGCTACCAGAGCTCAGACTGTCCAGGGTAGAAAAGGCCACTGACAGCTGTTGTGCAGAAGAGGTTTGGCTTTCCTGAGGGAAGTGTTGAGCTCTGCACTGAGAAGGTGGCCATGAGAGGTCTGTGCACAATTGCCTAAGCAGACCAAACTTACAAACTTCTGGGAGGCTTAGCAGTGTGCCCAGCCTACTAGGGTGTCCCCCACTTTGTTATGGGGAGTGGTGCCCACGATTGTGAGGTGGTTGTGTCTGGCAAATGCTGAGGCTAGAGAGTCAAGTCCATGAAGTTTATGGATACCTTGAAGATCAACAGTGGAGACCCTGTAAACTACTGCATCGATACAGCCAGGCTCCACATCCTTCTCAGGCAGGGTGTGCTGGTATCAAAGAAAAGATCATGCTGCCTTGAGACCCCCAAGAAGCCCCTGCCAGACCATTTCAGCACTTTGGAACCCAAAAGGGAGATCTTGCCCACCGCCCCAATCTCAGAGCAGAAAGGTGGCAAACCAGAACAGCCAGCCATGCCTCGGCCAGTTCTTACAGCCCAGGGGGTTTGTTGGCACCTGGAATGAGAAGCTTGACTGCATCCAGTGGAAGTGTCTTAATAAGATGATAAAAGACCAGTGCTTAAGGTCGAGGAATGAGTGAAATGAATGAAAAGCAAAAGTGGGCATTTTTCCGGGGTGGCTCAAGTCAGATGTGGGAGCCTGGAGTCAAAAAAGGTTGAGAGCCACTGTCCGAGTATGATACATCATAAATAGCATTAGCCACCTCGAGCCCTAAGGCAGGATGTCATCTTGCTGCTCCAGATGTGCAGTTCCAGTGTCCCTCCTGCTGTCCATGACTTTTCCGTACAGCAACAACAGCCAATGCTGAGTACAACTGACAGTGCTCTGATCCGTTTTCTGGCTGCTGTTCAGAACCCCGTGGGGCAGGGAAATGGTCAAGAGTCAGTCCAAGCTCTGATACATTTGCATAATGCCTCCTCTGTCATTACCACTTCGACATGATTTCACTTGATATATCACACTAGAACTCTTCCATGCTTGATTAAGTCTTGTCTTTTTCCAAGTTCCCTCACAGGGGTGCTGTTGAGATGGTGATGGAAATCCTTTTCACGCTTTATTAGGACACTTGCAGAGGTTCCTGGTAGTTTTGTGGGTAGGTTAGTGATTCAGTACAAGGATTATTGTGCTCTGCAAAAGCAGATTCAGCTTCATAGCTGTAAGCCAGAGGTGTAACATGCTATTTTGATGTCCTGGGCAGAGGGGAGTTGGGGTGGGTTGGCAGGGGGGAGATTTGCTGAGCACAGGTGAATAGGGGCAGAGGGACCAGGCAGAATCCTACGTGCAGGGCCATGGACTCATCCAGGGGCTGTTCTCAGCATTGGCTTGCCTGGTGGGCGAGCCTGTTACCTCTGGCTTTGCAAACCTGAGGCAGGAGCTCCTTTCTCAGCCTCACTCCCCCGTCCCTTGTGTGGCTGACAGCTGCTGCATTTACAGTTGCTGTCAACTTCTATGTAGGATGTGGCCAGGTGCTAAGCACATTCCCCATTCTGGTGCCCCTCTGGCTGCATTCCAGCACACCTGTTAGGCAGTGTCTGGGGAGCATTCCCCAGTTGCCTACCTGGTTATGCTGCTGCGTGGAGCAATTGGATGGCAGCTACTTGGTGCAGGGGGCAGGCAGGGGACCCACCACTTCCAAGCAGCTCCCCCCATCCCCTGCACCCTCACAGCCCCCCACTCCTGTCCCCTCTACCCCCAGTCCCTACTTATCTGGGACATGGTCCAGGTCACACTTCAGGCTGCACAGGTCCACTTTGCCCTGCACGGGGAGGCAGCGTGCTGAAGCACCAGGGCAAGGGGCAGCTGTAGAGATGCTCTGGCCAGCTACCAGAGTGTCTCTTTGGAAGACCCCAGCCTCTGGTTGCTTAAGAGCATGCTACAGAAGTGTGTCTTGCCCCATTTTTTTTCCATGGGTTTTTTTTTTTTTTACACCTGGATTTCTAGGTATCAAATTTAGAGCACACTGTGCAAATATACAGCACAGGGAACATTTTTTTGTTCCCAGCATGCCTTTTGCAGCATCTCAAACTACTTTGAGATGCTGCAAGAGGCAGATACACACTCATCTGGACTGGTCTAATTTGTTTCTGAGTTGCGCTGTCAGTCAATGTTGTTCTTTTAGACTAGAGTCAGGAATCATTTCAGGGGAGATGTGTACGTCCTTCTGGTTTTACTGTCAGCCTAATTAAAAAGGACAAGGTAGTAGATACCTGTTTTGGTCAGGTTTTGGAGAAGTGGTTCAAGGAAAACTGGTTGTGTCCAGGAATAAATGATGAATTGAAATTGCCTTGCAGTACTGCTTGTTCTGAAAAGCAAAGCTGCCAGACAGTGTGTACATGCTGTCTTTAAAATGCAAGAGCCAAACAATAGCTAAAATGTCAATCTTAGTTTTGCTCCAACTTCTTTTATTTTGCATTTATGATTAGGCCAAAGCTCAAGCAGAATATAACTTTGAACTGTTTAAGGCTAATGCTCTCGGAGTGCGTACTACAAGGAAAATGTACAATCATCTTCTGTCATCAGTGCTACAAACATGTGTAATTCCATGCCTGAAAGTTTAAAGGGAAGGCTTGTAAATAAGCACTTATTCCTGCAAAGTTCCATTAAGGTTCCTGCAATGATACAAATCACATTTGACCTTCAGATGCCAGCTTAGCTGCCAGTGTGGTTTTTGCATCCAGTCTAGTCCACCATAGTTTGAGGTTTCTGCACTTACACTGGTTATTCCTTCACATGCTGTGACAACAGCAACATGAGAGGAAAGCTTCTGTGTCTGAATATTGAGCCATTTTCATTGCCTTCAAAGCAGCCAAATAATGCTTTCATTGATGCAGTAATTGATATCAAACACAGGAAGTTTAGCTGCAGACTGTTTCCTGGTAGTGAATAGGCCTCATGGAGTTCAGGGCATTGCCAGTCAGAGGCTGATCATTTTGCATTCTGTACTGGAGAAGAGAAGGTACCATGGTATGATGTGATTGCCATCTGTGGTCTGCATTTCAAGTCTTGCATACAAAAGTCTCTACTGATGTTTCTCCCTAAAAGTGTGCCTTCTCCTCCACAATTATACTTGCAACAGTGATCGTTTCTCCTTAAGCACCAACAAGGTTTTCTCCATGGTGGATGAATGGGTGAAAACCTTCCCCCAGTATTACCACTGCCATCTGGGATACCTTCCTTTTTACCCTGCACTAACTTATTGTCTGGCCTCTCTTCAATTCCTTCTCAAGACCCATATATTACCCTATTATGTGACTTGTAAGCCAAGCCTCATATGGAAGAGTAAAATTCTGTTTACTGCTGTTCTAAGATTCATGCCCCATCTTTATCAGTGTTGATGCCCCTGCACGGATTATACTATTAAGAGTCACTTCCTTAGTAGTTTAGGCCAGCAGTAATAGAAACCATCAGAAAGTCCCAGCGGTGCAGAATTCCAGCACCTTTTATGACAGGGCAGGCAAAACTGTTGCCTAGTGGGTCTTTAATGGTTGCAGAGGAAGTCTTTAAAATTCTCCCAGAGAGTGTCCTAGAAAGTAAAAACCCTGAATTTAGTACTTAAATGCATGATGACTTACTTCTCTGTTCTGACTCTTGAATAACAGAGGTTGGCAATACTGCTGGACACAGGCGGCTTCAGGTTGTCACCTCTATGATATCTTCAGTCCATAGTTCCTTCTTTTCTGGTGCAAGACGCTTACATTTCTATTGAATGACAGCTTGGAAAGTGCCAGTGGTGCACTTGCTTTGTTCCATTTATGTTTCAGTGCAGGGTGTTCTGTACTTGCAGTACAGAATAGCATACTACGCCCCCTTTATTTTAGATGGTTATTCCCCTGCTTCTCCTTGAGATGATGCTTAGGGATTTGCCCACCCCTGGAGTTTGAACCTCTAGTTGCCTTTGGTCATGTGTTGCTGAGTGCTTAGTGCTCTCAGTGAACTGTTCTGGTTTGTAATCTGGTCATATTGTCTTTCCCATGGATTTCTTAAGTGGCCCTGCCTGCTGTATTTTTATCTCTGATGACTTAGGAGAAAAAATAATTATTCAGACATTGCAAGGAGAGATTATTGACTCAATGTCATCTGGGGTAGCTGAGCCATGAGGATGACTTTTAGGAATAACTGAGATTTGTGACTGGCCTCGCTGAGTAAGAGGTTGAAGATGAGAGGGAGGAGAACATTGTGTGTGTGTTTCTGCACATGAATATGAAAGGTTGTTTGTGATGCATCTCAAAACTGTAAATGCTCTTCACCAAAAGACTGGCATGCAAGCTCTTGTATAAAAAAGCTGTCTCACAGGGATTAATTTATGTCAATACAGGATATGGAATATTGTTTGTCCTCTTCTGACTCCTCCATGTGAAGTTGTTCAGGCAAATGTTGAACATGGCTTTTGAATTCCCCTGGCAATACTCCCAGATTGCTTAGTGTTACTGAAATAAGATCTTTTATACAGTTACTTCTTGTTTTTTCACGTGATTCTGAGAAGGTAGGTTTCTTTTCAGTCACTGGAATCTCTGTCTACAATGCAGGTGATTTCATGGCAGCCCATGGAAATTGATTTGAATTATGATCAGTCTCAGAGTCCTCTGAATGATTAGTATTGTAAATAGCAAGGCAACATTCCTGTTGTCTATAAAGACGCTGTATCTGTGCAAAAGTCTTTTTTATTGGGAAGACCTTTGCAGCTCAAACGTGTTATTTCTCTTCCAGTTTTGCTCTTTCCTTCTGACAAGCAGAAATTTGCTCCCTAACATCCTCCTCTCTTCTCTCTCTTGTCTTGTAGCTCTGTGTTTTTGAAAGCATCAGGGAGAAATGGCCCCTTAGCCCTTATCCCCTTAGCCAGGCATAGAGAAAAGGTAAGGGGCTTGGGATGTAGCATTTAATGTCTTTCATGTGAGAGTTCTACCCTTTCCAGTGCTTTGTCAGACAATGAAATGTCATTCTGTACTGGGATTTATGGGTCTTGGTCCTCTTTCATTTTTAGGATCTCCCTTTCTCTCCCTGGCCTCTCTTTTTGCTTCTGTTGCAATGGAGCACTTGCCAGCAGCTGGGAGAGAAGGGGTTGGAGGTCTTGTTGAAAGTCGTCATGAATTGGCTTCCAAGGCTTTGAACGGGTAGTCAGAACTCTGAGAGTGGTCATATTGCCACCAGCTCGCGATGGATCGCAGAGTGAGATATGAGCATTCTGCAATGCCTTTGGGGCTCAGCTGGTGCATGATCTTTCCTCTGCAACCAGTCTATCCCCAGCTCATTCTTCCAGTTGAGGTGGGCTCTTTGCTTGTTAGGGACTAGTGTTCTCTCCAGGAGAGCTCAGTCCCCTGCGTTTCTGTTGAGATAGTAAGTGACTTTGCTGAGGCCATCTTATTGTTCTGTGTTGGTTTAGTGAAATGATCTGTGCTAGTTCCTTGGGCTATGACAAGGGCTCCCTGGTGTTATGTTAGGACAAAGAATGACAACTCAAGGACCAGTTGTGGTAGTGTTTTGCAACTTGGATGCTCATCCTCCAGAAGCTAATTAGATGTGCAACAAAAACACTGCACATGGGTCACTGCTTAACAAATGGCTTCAGCTTTACAAACTGAAGTGTGATTTGACCTGTTGACCTGAGATGAAAGGCTTCGGATAGAACTGCCAGTCCCTGAACTGTCTCTATCTTCACTCTTCCTGCCTATGGCTAAAACAGAACGTACAGGGTCAGATCAGCCAAGATGCTTTTTCATTCCAAGGAGTCATTTGGGAATCTCTTTCGTTAGTTGTACCTGGGAAGAAATGAGAGATCATAATTTATATTGCATACCTACCAGTCCCTGCCACATAGTGCCTACTGGCTAACTGCTGTGGTACTAAGTGTTACGCAAATTGCACCAAGTCGATCTTGACAGGTTTGCAAACTGACAAAGGTCAGTGTGACAGGTTCATGCCCAGGGAGGCCGCAGATGGGTGTTGGGCATGCCTGCCCACCTGGTCATAACACATCTTTCCCGTCTCACCTGCCACAACTTTACTGTCTCTCTTATATAGAATGTTTAATTATGGGGAAGTGGTACCTGTGTTTCTTTGGTGGTCTTGGTACAGTCAAGTTCGTGTAGAGCTTCTGTGGGGCTCCTCCCCTACACCCCACTCCTTTCCACTCAGGTGTTACTGTTGGACCCTGATGATGTGTTAGGTTCCTATTGGGTTCTTTTCTCCTCTAGGTGTTTGGTGAGGTTTGGATCCTCCAGAATGGTGCCTGTGTCTCTGTTTCATGAATTACAATAAAACAGGTAACAAAACTTAAATCACTCAAGTTCGTTGGCCGGGCAGAGCAGGGATGCCTTGGCATTCTGAGCTACCCCCTTCCTGGGATATTGACCTCAGTCCTGGGTGCCCTGGGCACCACTTCTGTCCCCCGGGCTCAGCTCCCTGTGCCTGCTGGGTCAGTTGCTCCTAATCAGTGGGCTCTCCGTGCCTGTTTCTGGCAGGGTATTGTATGGCTTAGCCTAACCCAGTGACCTTGCACAGGGCTTGCATTCTGACTGGCCACTTTCTGGGGCACTTCTAGCCTGTGGACTTCCCTGCTGATCCTGTGGTGTCAGAGAGCCATCTTTGTACGACTCCTCCAGCCATTCTTCTGCCCAGCTTCTCCATGCTGCCCACTTGCTTCCCCTCCTGATCTACCCTGTGTGTGGTCCTTGGTGTGGGCAGTGTCCTGGCAGTGTCCGGTGTAGGGTGTTTCTTGGCTCCAATGGTGGGGGGAACACACGACTCTCCTGGAGTTCTGACACATTCCCTCTTCTTTTCTTCTGGCCTGTCCTTTAGCCCTTTTCTCTCGTGCTCCAGGCCAGTCAGCATTTCAATTCCAGCCAGTGTGGTGCTGGCCAGCCATGTGACAGCCCAGTTGCCTGGGTTCAGGCTGCTTCAGAGTACGTGGAAGGGCGGGTCCTCTGGTGGGGGTGGGTGTCTCTCTTCTTCCCTGGAGCTGGGGTTACCACCTGCTGGCTGGTAAGTTGGTGGCTTGGGTGGGGTCCTGTGGGTGGCGTCCTGTCACAGTCAATTTAAGCCCTTTGTTTTGACTTCGCAAGAAGTTTGTTCCTACAAAAAAACAGAGCAATAGAAACATTCATAATAAATTTTCTTAGGTCAATAATATTTATAGATTATTTTTAAGGAGATAGCACTCTGTGACACATTTTATCCAAAACCTGGATAAAATGTAACTCACTTGAGTTTGTGAGTTACTCACATGAGTAACTTGTAACTCACATGAGTAGAATTTGAAGGTAGGAAGGGAACTTGCCCAGTTTATCTTTATTTCGCCAAATGAGTGATGTGCACAAAGCATCAATAATGAGAAGTAACTTTAGATGGTCAAAAGTCTTAGTTTTTAGTTTTAATGCTTTAAGTCACATGTTAGTACTGTAGGTCAAGGAAGCTCATTTTGGAGCCTGACAAAGTTAACAAAATGCCATAAAGCAGATGGCTTCCTCTATGATTGCAATGTTCTGTGGACAGTTGAAAATGAGACAAACAGGGGGAGGGAAGATCCAATCTTTCTTTGAAAGGGAATTGCATTTACTAAGCCAAGCACTAGGGCTCACCTGAGTGGTGTAGCCTATATTATACATCACTGGTTGACAGTAAATGCTGCTTCTTAGACTCTCAGACTCCTTGCAGATATGCAAATGGTATAGATAGCTGGTTTTACCTACAGTAGGCCTTTGTTTACCAGCCTTCCCTTTGAAATTCTGAGCTCCTGGTTTTGAAACAAACTCTCTAGATAATACAAGATTATGCTAAATTATTATTGTCCTTTTGAATTTAGATCTGGGTTTCCTTACATTGGACCTGCTTGCACAGGACCAGAGAGATTTTTTTTTCAGGGCCTTTGGTGTTTCTGTAAGGGAGGAGAAAATTTCTGGTCTTGTGGCTGCCTTTCTTAGTATCATGTACTTTATTTTCATGATTGATGGTAACGCTCTATAATTGGGAAGCTTGAGCAATTGACATCTTTTCTTTCTCATTCATTCCCATGATGTCTGATGATTTGGTCAGTATTTACCAAACAGCTGTGCATTGTAATGGATGGTATTAAAGGACAAAGAGAACTGACTTCTGATCTAAGACTGTTGTTTCACCTGCAGAATAGCAGAAAGGGAACTGTCCTTGGGAGGATCTGACCAAGGGGTGAGCAGCGTCCTATTACAGCTAAGTTGCATCAGTTTGTCTCCTGACTTCCAAATGGGGCCTATTAAATAAGGGTGGGGGTAGCCCCTGCCCAGAGCTAAGGTTTGTATAGCACCCTGAAGCACTGTCTGATCTTGGGAAAATGCTCTGTTTAAGAACAATTCTACTTCAGCAAACATTCAAATGGATTTTGTCCCCTTCCTTTTCTCCCATGCTATGAGAGCAGTTTTGTCTTTGAGGCGTTCATCCAGTCTTGTGGCTTGCTCAGTTCTATTGGCAGCCTTACCTTCTAGGGTTGATATTGAAACAATGGAGATGGGAAGGCATATGAGAAGATGTACCCTGCTGCTTGATACTCATATATTCATAACTTTGTTCTACTGTCAACATAAGCCATGTGTTTCACAATCTCCATAGTCAACCCCTGGTTGGCTGTGTTCATTTGTTTATTTTCCTCTAACTGCCTGGCAATGCCCTGTCCCTCGACTTCTGTGGCAGTTGCTATCACTGGGCACATCTACATGTGCCTTAAGGAACTTTTTCTAATGCACAATAAATTTAGTACCTCTAATGTGAGGTACTAAAGAAATGCACATTAAGCTGCCTTAATGTGCAGTAACGTGTGCGCACAGTTTTTAAGTGACACAATATACAATATTGGAAACTCAAAACTAGGTAGCAAGCTAGATTAATAATGTCACACAAGTGAGAATTGCAATTATGATAATATGCAAGTCCTTAAGCAGTAAGGGTACAGACCTACAATATTCCATATAGTGTCTGTAGTATCTTTGTGTGACTAAATAATGGGAAGACTGGAAGAGTGTTTTTAGATGGGACGTGGGTGGTGAGGGTGGATATAAGCTGCGGTCAAAGAACAGTTCCAGGTACTACCACACTATACAGAAAGTGGCAAAGAGGCTAGTGGAGAAGAAGGAAACATAGGGGATACTGAGGGTCATGGATTGGGAAGAGTGACGGGGTGGACAATAGGAGCAGAGTAGGTTAGGAGCCCAATTTTGCCAAAGGTCGGTTGAAGAGAAAAACAAAGCAGTATACCCACAGGGACACATCCCCTCTATCAGAGGTGTCAAGTTTATAGCCCATGAGCTGGATCCGGCCCCTGGAACCATTCCACCCAGCCCACTGTGGGCTACTGAAATGCAGTGGAGCAGAATCTGGGATCCCTGGATCCCAATGGACATAACTAGCAATAGCAGCCTCCCCGCTCCATGCTACTGTCTGAATGCAGCTCTGTACATCCACACATCCCTGGTTCTCTGCCACTGCCCAGCCAGAGCTCCCTGGTTCTCTGCCAGTGCCCAGCCAGGCGGGCAGTGTGGAGAACAGCTCCCTACAGGTAAGTGTATAGGGGGAAGGGGAATGGGGGGAGCAGTCGAGGCCTCCACGATGAGAGAGCAAGTAGGGCAGGGGCTGGGGCGCTGGCCAGCCAGGGCAGTGCCTGGGACCCAAGCCTGCATCTGCCTTCACCCTGCTTAGCTCTGCTGTGCTCTGGCTGCGGGCCCAGGAGCAGGGACATGTGTCACCCCACCACCAGCCTGGCTGGGTCCACCCAGCCTCCCCCATGGGGCATGGAGGCCCACCCTGCCCTTGGCAGCGGCAGCACCAGGAGAAGAAGAGGCCCCTCCCCCCCACTGGAGCCCAAGGCCCCAATAAATCTTAATCTACCACTGTACTTGTTTTCAGTTATGCAGCTGCTCAAATTTTCCAGACTACTCTGCTTAATGTCAGGCAAAAAAGCATTACATTTTCTCATTGTCTCCTGATTCCACAGCTCCTTGTGCTTTGTTTGAGGCGGCAAGTCATTCACTGCTACTTCCATCTCTTCTGATGTGTGTAATATTTGTCGGGTGCTGCAACTCTTGACACCAGCCCACCTTGGCAAGCACTGTTTAGAGCTCAGCTTTTCCTACTCTGTTGCTATGCCCTGGTGCATGTGTGGCTTGGAGGTTTTTTTCTTTGTATTGTCCAGATGATTTCATTAGGTTTTTACTGTTGCAATAAAAATGGGCGAACTTTAAAACAAAACTCCTCATTATGACTCTAATTTTAAATATGAGGGCACTTCAGACCTGCTCTGCTGCCTACAGATATTTGATCCAGTAACTACTGGTACTGATTATAGATGTGTCACAACTTTATTCTTTATGTTCCCTGACAAAATCATTTTTGGCTTCTTCATAATGTGAAACTCATCCTGGAGATGGATGTCTGTGTGGTCATGGGGTAGAGGCCAGATATGGAGGGTGAGGAAGGAAGATATGGGAAAGAGAAACTAAATTCTGTCAGGACAGTTTATATTAATTATCAAGAAATTGCTGAGTGACTTAATGTATTAGCAAACAGCTTTCAACTTGGCTTCATCCCCAAGTGACATTTGATGGGCTGCATCTCAAAGCCACTGCACGTGATTTGGCATTAATAGCAGCTGTTGAGATCACATCAGAAAGGTCTACAGCTGGAGTTGGCAGTGCTGTAGCAGTACCTTTTGAACTCTGTGGTGATGCTTCCGTGTAGTTTATCTGCAGATGCCATATAGTCCTATAAATGCTTCGTGTATGTGAGCAATTTCCCTTAAACTCAATGGGATGACTCTCATAACATCTCTCGCATGGTATGTTTGCAGGATTTATGCCCAGCTCTCAAACAGCCCATGTAGCTCGAGGAATCATGCAACATTTAACTATACTGCAGACACTTAAATTACCCTTAATTAAAAAAACGTCAAACCCTTAAATTTAAAAAAAAGCAACTCTTGGTCTTTAATAGCTGGTGCTTCTGACCCACTGGTTGGGTGTGCAGAACTGTGTGGGCACAAGTTCTAAGTCTCTTAGTTAATAAACTAATTTTCTGTTCAGCCTTCTTTAAACACTAAAGGTACAAAGACAGTTTTTTCTTTGATGTTAAAACTTTTTAACTACAAACAAATGAAGGTCATTCAAGAGGGAAATGCCTGTTCTTTTTAAGAGAAAGATCTTGCTAATATTTGCCAAATATATATTTTTGATAATTTGAAACTGGGGACCATCAGGAAATAAAAAACCCTTTGTATCTTTTTTTGGAATGTGAAGGTTTAAATATCAATATTTAAAATGTATTTTGAGCACTTTTTGATTGTAAGAAATTAAATCAATATTGAAAGTCGTGCTTGACATAGTTTTGCCAGGGCATTTTGCTACATAGAAATAAGTTATCATTAACGGTATTTAGTTTGGGGTTGGCTTAAAAGAAAGCAGACAGTGCTCATCAGAAAGGGCAGCTCTTTAAGGCTAAGTACATACAGTCAAAAAAGCCTGAGGCTGAATCATTTCAATCTTTTCAGGCTAGTCTAAGCTGCTTCATTTGAATCTATAAGCAAGTGAACAGACATTCACTTTTGATTCCAGAAATGCAGCCACAGGCCTGCAGTGGTCCAGGCCAGAAGTCAGGAAACACTAGCACACACCTCCCTGCTTGGCTGGAGCAGACAGCTTGGGCCAAGGCTAGTCTGCCCACCCTGCGAGAGGGGTTTGCAGGGGAGATGCAAAGCATCCTGGGATGCTGGAGGACTGTGCATTAACATGAATCTGGAGGGGATCTGGGACAGTAGTTCCATAAACTAATTTAACTTAAATCAGTTAAGTCTGCTACTACATCTAGGTTTGTGTTAAACTGTTTTTTGGCGTTTTGAAAGTGGTTTAGATGTACGGAACTTCTGTTGTGTTACAGATTTGAACTGGTTTCTGATCACTTATAATGGTTTATGTTTAATTTCTGTCCCTAGCCTAAAAGAGCTACAAGTTTTTGTATAAGTCACTTTTGCAGAGATTAAATGCTAAAATATATATAAAAGTCAAGGGTGCCAATGTCATCCTGAACTTAAATAGCTCAGGTCCTGATCTATGGTCCTAGTAGTAGCTGAACCTTTACAGCACTGGTTTCCATTGGGAAGAGGCTCTAGTCATGCAGATCCAGGGTTGGGACCTGTTATCTGCACAGTGTCTGACTAAATGATGCTGATTTTGGTTTGTGCAACAGTGAGAAAACTAGAGTATTCCCCTATCTCTGCTGTGTATGGAACCTAGTCAGCACTGTCCTATCTCTTCTACTTCCTATGAGCCTGCACTTGTAGCTCCCTATCATTTTCAGGGAAGTTTATGCCAAAAAAATTGGCAAGGCTCTTTTGGCATGAAATAGAATTCTGCCCGCACACTTTAAGAACAAGTTTCTTTTTTGCTCAGTGAGTGCATGCATACTGAAGATAGTCATCTCATTAGCTACATGTGCAATAAGAGCAGGTCGGAGCAGACTCAATTCATTGAGCTTGTTGGAATATGTCCATGTTCCAGCAGCCTTGGCATCTCATGTGTTCAACATCCCAGCACTTCTAAATGGTGGCAGGGGTGCTTTAACTAAAGGGCGTTGAATGAGCTTTAGTTCAAGCACCCCCCTGTGCCTTTTTGAAGCACAGGGCGCTGAACACATGAGTGGCTGCAGGCGCTTTAGTTAGAGCGGCTCCTGAGAGCATCCTCCCCCCCACCCCGCCACCTGGAGAACATGTAGGGACACCCTAGGTGTTCAAACTATATATTATATTTATGACTCTTTTGGGTAAAACAAAAATAAAAATAAAACACATTTATAGAAACTTGGCTTATTCTTCATACTCTGGTCACTCTCCCATTATTTTGCCTATCATTTGAAACCAATGAAAGCTATGAAGATTTGTCTTTGTATATCATCCGCTAGCTAATTCACACAGATTGGAGTGGGTTTTATCAAGCAAACTTAATAGTTGTGCTTTTTTCCGTAGATGTTGTGGAATATAAATTTGTATCCTTGACTTGAGTTGCTGGTATGTTTCTGTTCTCCTTTTTCATATATCTCTGTATACACATATTCTGTGCATTGTTTACTACAAAACTAGTATTGCTGAAAACACTTTGAGGTAAAAAATCATTGTAATGCTTGTTAACTATTAGTGTGCATATTTGTTACAACACTGTTTCTTTACCTCAGTTAATTTAAAGGAATGGAAAAAAATGTATTAAAAGATTACTTATTTACCTAGAATACTCCTGTTTCATTTTTGTGTAGCCTTCACCATACCCAAAGCATGAGGCATATCTGTCCTTACTTTGCTGGAGAGTTCACTGCCCTGTCTATTGTCTGTTGTGGTAAAAATTGTGCTTTTTTTAATATTGCCTCTTCCACTGTTGCTTAGCTAGAACTTGTGCTAACTTTGGTTTTGTGCCTAGTATAGGGTGGTCATCATAGAGGACATTCTAGTTTTCTGCTACTCTGTCCTCTATTGATATGAAACTGGATGCCTCAAGAGAAAAATAGAGGACATAAAGGTGTCCGGTTTCATATCAGTAGAGGACAGAAGACAACCGGACTGTCCTCTATGATGGCCACCTTAGCCTGTTAGTTATATAGTGTCCACCCCCAAGTTATCACTGCAGCATTGATACTCTGCCTTGGTTGAGTGTCTGAGGAGAATGAGATGCTGTCTGGGGCCCAATGACTGGCGCAGAATCAAGCAAGAAACCCAGGGCTCCTGGGTCTTAGCTCACTGTCTCAACCACACAACCACTCTTTTTTTCCTTAGCAGGGTACAAGAGAGGGATAAAAACCATCCCACTTTTGAAGTTTCCCTCTTTAAGCCATTTGTGTTTAGTTACACCAGGAAAAATCCTACCATTTATTGGACTCAGTTCGAACCAAAGCTCGTCTGAAATGGATGTGTGAAATCATTTTCTTTATTCTTATTTAAGGAGGTGGCTCTGTGGTACAGTTCATGCTCTGAACTTCCTACATGTGCTGCTTGCTGTGGAGAGAACACCACTTTTCTCTGACTGAAGGGATGTTCAGTCCTCATGCTTCAGCTCCCATTTTCTCAAGGGATGGTTCCTCTTGGCTCCCGTCCAAAGCTTTCTCTAGCTCTTGGATGGGAAGTGCTTCTCCTCCCCCAAACTTCCTTTTAAAACTGTATGGATATGACATTTCTAGAGGACTCTGGGGAGATACCAGAACGAAATTTATGGTCTTAGATAAGAAGCTCCATGAAATACACAGGCCTTCCAGCTTCAGTTCATGGCCAGTGTGGAACGTGTCTACCTGTACCAGTACATGGTGCAGGGTGAGTGCATGAAGATTATAAATTACAATACAGATCACTTGAGAAGGCATTGCACACATACAACTGACTGTTTCATAGTAGTCTGGCCATCTTGTACAAACAGAATAGCAGTGCCTGCCCTGAGAAACTTGAAATTTCTCAGCAATTTGTATGTTTCATTGAGTTTTTATTAGTCTTCTTCCAGGAAAAGCCGAGTTAAGATTAGAAATACTGAGGATTTGTCCTAGATTATGTCAGTCTCCGCTCTAATAGGCATAAGGCCTTTGAATTCTGAGTATACTTGAGTCAAAGTCCCAAACCTTCATAGTATCATTTTTTAATCACATGCAGATTAATACACTCTGCAATATGGCCAAGCATTGTGTGTGTATTGTGGTGTGTGGTTTTGGTGTTTGTTTTTGCTTGTTGTTTTTAACTTTGGCTGCCCTTAACACTTTCCTAATCCCTCATTGGTTCTTCCTGGGGAGGAAAGATTTATTGCTACCAGGTAATGTGCCTGAAAATGTCTTGAGGATTTTTCAGTGGATGAAGTGGTTATTCTGACTCAGGTGGTTATTCTCTTATCCCCTACTCCACTCCCCCCCCCCTCAAATCTTGTCTAATAACTTGGTCTGAGCCTTGCACTTCACTTCTCTGCAATCACTAAGTTAATGGACTTTCCAGTTACAGTGGAAGCTAGAGGGGATTGGACCTACTAGCTGTGGTGGCAGTTTCCCTTTTACACAATCTGAAATCTAATGATGGACTAACTTGCAAAAATGGTCTGCAACTGTTCTTTGTGTAAAACAGCACGGCAGTCCTCTTGTTGTTGGCGAGCAGTGGGTTTATGCCTATTGAGTGCTTTGGTCTCAGCCTGCTGGCTACTCACGATGGCATTTGGTCACACGGATACCACTAGCACAGAGATGTCTTTATGGGGACTGCTAGCAATTTCTGCCTAAACCACAGGGACTAAAAATAGTGACAGACCCAGTTCTTACATTTTCCTGTAAATCCTCTGAGCGAGGCAGTAATCCAGAGTGCTCCACCCTGCACCATGGCTCCAGTACTCAAAAACTGCCGTTGCATGCTATCAGTCTGTCTGAACTTCAGAGGAGCCAGATGCTGAACATTGCTTGAAGGCGACAATGTAGTCCAAGGGATGACGAGGAAGCAAATGTTAATCATTAACAGCTGTTCAAATCACATTTCAAAGCTGAAGTGCTACATTCATCCTTCTCAATTACCTTTTGGCTTTAAACTGAGATCTTGCTGGGACTATTGAAGCGGGTTCACTTTCAAGTAGCACCGTTCTGACTTCTCACAAGTTGCTTTTACACTTTGTTTCATGATTGGCAATCTTTTCAGTGTGCAGGCTTCCACAGTGTCGATCCCTAACTATGTGCATCTGCTTCTATAGATTTGTAATATCATTTAATGACCAGTGCGTTCCTAAAGGCAGGAGGATTGATCATGCTGTTTTAGAAACAGGTTAGACAAGGACTTCTGTGGCATGGTTTGGATACGGCTGATCCTGCTTCAGTCAGGGGGTTGCACTGTGGAACTGCTGATTCATTTCATCTAGGAAGGATCTTTTAAAAAAACAATGCCCTCACCCCCATAATATAAATCCTGCTCTACCACCTGCCCCCTTTAAAGCAAGGCACCTTAAGGGGAAATCCCTCCAAATTGAAACCTTTCTGCTCCTTACCTGATGGAGAAGATACTTAGGCAACTGATGATGCAAGACAAAATGAAATAGAATGGGCCACTGTACCAGTCCAGTGTCCATTGATAAATTTTGTTGTAGAGTGTGGAGGTAATCACTCCAGTGATCACCAGGGATCCTCATTTTCTCTGATAAAAAAATATGCCCGATGTTCAGATTTAAAAAAGTAACCCAAAATCCACATTTTTCCATGATCAAAATGAAACTTCACTAATATATATGTTTGGCATAATAAGCTAGTTTTTAACCTAAGGTCACATAATATAAACTGCTATGAAGGAGATAAAAAGGCAGTTCTAACTCATTTGAAGTGGAGAAATCAAGAAAAGAAGTAGGAAAAGGACCATTATGAAAGCTGACATGCTGATGAACACAGTATACAGGAATGACTGGTTCAATTTAGTAAATCAAGGAAGAACCATCTTTTGTTCATCTGTTTTACGTGTAAAATAACTTCTGTTTTGATGTACTGACATGTTAATTAGAGTAGCTTTAATTGATAGCTTCAAACACATTATACCTTTTAACTGAATTCTAGATTCCTTCCAAATAGAGCTTAATACAAATGTTGTCACTTTTTCTAGACATTGTACTTGGTGGAAAAGCTACATGTTTAAATACCTACAACCCACTATTTTTTCTTCAAAAAGGTAACTTAAAAATACATATGTAACACAAGAGTAAACTGGCATAATTTTCATAACTGTCACAATGAACCTTCTGGCCCTAATGGCTGAAAACTGGGGTCTAAAAGCAAAAGGAGACACTAACAGGAGGGGAACAGGGTGACGGAGATGATCCACTCCACCCCCTGCTCATCCTATAGCATCAAAGTTGTTCAGCAATGGAACTGCCTAAATATTTCCTTCCCCTTCTCTAAGCTGGATGCATCGGTGTTCAGTGATCTCCCAGAGCATGTGGGGAAAGCATAGTTTGGGATGTTTTAAAAGTGGGTAAGCAACTGAAGAAGCATGTGCAGAGTTATCCTGAACAAAACAAACTAATTTTGCAGATGGCTTTCCTGGGTTCTGATTGCTATGATTTTATTATACAGCTTGCAGTTGGCAGCAATTACCACATAACTTTCACCTCCCCTTTTTGCTAATGGAGAGAAAAAGACCCAATTGAGATTTTTTTTCCCACTCTTCCAGTCAACAAGAAAATCAGTATACTCACCATAGGACGATTTTTTACATGTTTGGACAACACAGATCTGATGACTGGTAGAGGAACAAAAGCCAACAACATCACTGTCCAAGCTGTAACAATAAAGGAGAAGACTTAATTCTTGTTACGAGAGCCTGCTCCCTGGTAATGCTCTCCCCCAGTAGATTAGGCAGTTCAAATAACTCTCAGGCATCAGCAATTTACTAAAGAGCACGTAGTAAATCCTACAGTATGGTTTTGTTACATAAGTTTTATTTAGCTCACTTCTGTTCCTATGATTTTTTAACATATGCTGCAGTGTAGATTTTTGTCCCATTCCAAGTTGTCCCATGGGAAGGACAAGCCTGCTCCAGCTGGCAGCTAGGAGAGAGACTCTGCGAAGTCAAGCAGCAACACACATGCTCATTGCACTGGAGCATAGTTCCACCAAGCTGAATGGACTAGAGCCCCCAGATCACTTTTTCTATTCAGCTTCTTTACTGGAGAGATGCCTCTGGCATTGGTTTGTCCTTTTGGTAGAAGGACAAACCAGTTGTAAGGCCTTAGGAGCAAGAATTCATTTTCTCTTGCGTGTAGCGCTAACACGTGTGGATAATGGTCCAGGGCTAGGGTTCTTGGGTGCTATCACCCTACAAGTAATTAGCATCTTACAAACCAAGCAGCACCATAAGTGGATGATGCCTTTGTTTCATCTTTATAAAGGTAAGCAAAACTTTTATCATTATTGCCAAAGCCCTTCCCTTACGCAAGGCAATAGTTCACATAGTTTCACTGCAATGTTGTTTGTCTTGCATTCACAGCTGTAAATGATTCTTACTCCTATGCACAGTGCACTAATCACCTATTTAAGTGGGACAGGGTCTATCTAAAAGTAATGAGCATTACCTAGTGCTTAAAATAAGCAAAATATATGTTTTAAAAATGAACGGGAAAAGTACTCAAACCCCTCTTCAACCTTGGAACATAGGGTTTAACAATGTTAATCCAACAATGAGAGGGGGAAAGAGGGATCTGAAACAAACACTTAAATGTGAGGGGCTACACATGTGCTAAATTTTAGATGAGGGCTTGAGATTTACAGCTTGGGATCACAGGCCTACCTCCATCTGAGGAGGAAAGGGGTCATAGGTCTGCTCTGGTCACTCCTTTGGCCACCTGTTGGAGGTGGGAACACCCTGTTACCTGAGAGCAAAGTTGGCTGTAAGAAGAATGAGTGGGTGGAAATGGAGAGGCAGAGGAGAAGGAAGTGGCTTATCACACTAAGCATCATCTTGGCTCCCTGATAGTTAAATCCTGAGAAGACTGTGTGGGTGTATAATTTACTCTGTTTACTCTGTGTGGGAGATTACTTTTGGAAGCAAGTTTGAATTTCACCCCCAAATGCCCAGCATTTCCTGCTCTGAAGTTTTCAGTGAAATGAACAGCCCTGAGCTTTACCCTGTGAGGAAACAGACCAGTTAAAAAACCTCTCTCCTGCCATCACTGCCTTTTGAAGCCTGCCTGCAACATATGGCATATTAGATCATCAGTGTTCATGTCCCGTGGCTGCAGCCGGTGACACAGAACATTTTAACTTGCTGATGTAGAACTGAAAAGTCCTTCCCACAAAGGCCTTGATGAGAATACCAGCATTAAAGGAAAGTAGCTCAATCATGATCATGGCAGTGTCCCTTAAGTATTTGGAGAAGAAAAACACTCCCAGGAAGTTGGTGAGGAAGATCACGTAGCCAGCAGCATTCCCGTAGCCAACCTGAATCCCATTCCAACTTAAAGGTTCCTTGAGCACAAAGAGCTGGAGCACACCTATGTCTCCTGGAACCGCTAGGTCATGACAGCCCCCACAAAGAGCATGGCGATGATGAGTTTTGAGGGCATCACAGGTGTGTGGCCTTCCTTCTCACACCAGTCTCACTTCCAATTCCCTACAGTCCTTTCATCAGGTGGCAGAAGACTATCAAGCTGATCTATGTCTTGGCTTTGCTTTTATCTGCTGAAGCTTGGTGGGTGCCTTCTGTCTGGGGGACTTTAAGGACAAAGAGGCTGTAGGTGAAGTGCAAAATATAGTAGGCAATGCTGCAAGCCACCAGCACAGTGCCCTGGTGATAGTGAAGGTTGAAATGGACAAAGATGTGCCCAGATGCAATGCTTCCCAAGAAGTCTGTCATCCTCTAGATCAACTTGATAATGATGAGACGCAGAGACCCCCTACTTTCAGAGGAGCCCAATGACCCCAGAGCCATGATACCTGCCCCGTAGGTAGTGAAGCCTGCAGTCAAGCTGTTTCAGGCAGCAGCTCCTGCAGCTCGAGCAGGAGCAGGATCAAAAGGAGCAGAAAGGACCTAGAGACCAGGTAGCCCAGGAGGAGCAAACCAATGGTGATCTTCCTGTTCTTTCTGTCCCCAAGCTTTGCCAGGCCATAAACTGACACCTAGAGGCTTAGGTCTAGAATCAAGTAGATAATGTGGAAATTAGAGATGGCTTTCTGCTGCGTGTCTTTGAGGGAATGTGCTGGGGCAGTTGAGTTGGTCCAGTTGTAGTAGTTTCTCAACCACCACCAGCAGTCCCGTGTCATAGAAGGAGCTGGCTACCTGGGCACCAGCAACCATTGGCTCATTCAAGTTTCTTATCTGTATCACCTCAAGCATGATGGCTGCAAGCTAATCTTTCTCTGGGGATGCTCAGGAGAAATTGTCCTGGAGAAAACAGGTTCAGTGATCTTGCTTGTAACACACACAAGGCAGATAAAAAGGCCTGAAAATTAGTTAAGAAGCAGAGAGACATGAGAGAGCAACTCTGACTGCCAGGATGTACCCTCTTCACATACACACTGCTGATGATTTGTGCTGTCTCCCTGCCCATGCCACAGAAGCTTTTATATTGATGAAACATGCCTCATTACAGCTCCTGAGTGCAGCTGCAACTCTTCCTGGTATGTATTCAAGATATCTCATAATCAAAAGGAATTTCAGTGTCTCACTTTTAGGAAGTGAAAATGCCCTAACTGTGGTTTATCCTTCCCCCTTCCTTGTCACGTCCCTGATGTGAATGGTACAAAAGGAACCTCACCAAATAATTGTCACCTCTCACTACAGGGAGTGGAAAGAGCTGAGACTGGGTCACCAAAAGCTTTTGTGCCCTACTACACCCAGCCTTTCTCCAGCAGTGCAGGTATATTGCTGGTGTTTTTAAAGCAATATACTTTTTTACATCTGACCCCACCCCTCCCTCAAAGAGGGATGTAGCAGGGATGCAGGCCTGGCCCTTCACTTGCAGCAGTGACAAGCACTGGGGTGCTCTGCAGGCAGCAGGCAATGGGCCCGTGGGCAGGCAGCACCCCCCTCCCCCCATGCTCGCCCCCCAGGGAGGACAGGGAAGTGACAGGTGATGCACTCCTCACACGCCCGTCCCCTGGGCAGGGCTGAAAGCAGGAAGCCTGGCTCCACCTGGGCCTGGAGCCTGGGCAGGGCCAAGAGCAAGTGGCTGGCATGCCTGGTAGTGCCTAGAGCCTGGAAGCTGGAGCTGCAGGTGATGATAAGCTTTGCAGGGGATCTCAGCATCTGGCAAGGGCCACAGGGCAAGGGCAAGGGCCAAGGGTATGTGGGGGACTGCAGAGGTCTGGGTTGGCTCAGGTCAACCTGTAACTTCCTTTATAGAGCAGCACCAGCTCTAGGAAGGGGAAGGCACTGGCATAAGCAATGGACTAGGCTGCTTTCCTTCAATGGGGGTGAGGATGTCCCATGGGACACTAGCATGACCCGGGCTCCCAAGATGGGAACCTGACCACCCTGCGGATGCTGGATGCCAGGTACCTACAAGGGCCTCACAGAGGTTCATAGTATCTGTGACCCCAAATTACCTACAGGGGTTGGCCTGATACAGGCCCTCTCTATGAATCAGGCTTGTGACTAGGGGCAAAACCCAAAAAGCCTTAGCTGCCTGAGAAAAAGATTGATGCTGGAAGGCAGCAAGGCTGAAGATAGGCCCATGATTAAATAATGGACATGACCATTTAAATTATATTGCGTTATTAATTCCTATGCAGTACAGCTGTCTTGGTGGTAGACCCTTGCCAGAGTAACAGGGCTCGGCCAGCTCACGTTGGTTCGACACCACCTTGTTTTTCTCTCCATGTCGGACCTTTTTCCCATCACGTTAAGGCAGGAGCCTAGAGGACCAGGCACCTACCCCGATACCATCACAGGAACACCCGAGTAGAAAGGGGTGGGTTCTAGGGGAGATGAAGCCCCACAGAAGGCACCTGGACACTGAGATCTGCGCCCATCTCATTGTACCTCACTACAGTCAGGTACCACCTCCTTATATCCTTTTCATTAGCAGCAAGTTGTGACAGGCAGGATATAGATAAGGGGGCTAAACACTCAATGAGAGTGCAACACCTGGGCCACACCCCGGTGAGTATCTTTGGTCCAGGTCCCCCTACAAGGGGTAAAACAATATGAATATAAATTGTACCAAAGCCTAGCCATACCTCATCACCACTCCCTGCAGCCACTGTCTGTGCTTCTCAAATGTGGGAAATTTGGAATGGAAAGCTAGAGGTCCCGATACACACAGAGACAGATCCTAAAAATAGTCTCCCACCCCCAGAGGTTGAGTAAGGGATAAGAGGATGAGTTACAAATGGTGAGTAAGAGGATACTGGGGACTGGGAGAATGGGAAATGTTTGACAATCCCACTTTCTGGCAGGCCAGACATCTGGAGCAGTGATGCAATTGTAAAAAGTAGGCTTACGTGCAGGGCCTGGTGTGGGATGCAATGAGCATTCATGCTTTTGCAAGATTTTGTGTTGCCCTGCCCATCTTCTATATCCCAGAAAGGTTTTCACTGTCTGCACTGCTCATCCCAGAAGCTGTGGATCATGTTTCCTAATGAGAGAGGTTGTCTGTGACCTATCTGCCCTCCCACTTTTGTCTTGCAACATCTAGTCCTGCCTGGAGTTCCCCTTTCTTTTTTCCACATAGGCCATTCAGTCCAAATCCTACTCAAGCTGTGATCATCCCAACCAAGTGTCTGACCTGCACTTAAAAGCTTCCAGTCAGGGAGATTCCACATCCTCTCTATTCATAGATGTTTGGGTCAGAAGGGACCTTAGCATATCACTGAGTCTGACCCCCTGCCCTGGGCAGGAAAGAGCACTGGGGGTCAGACGACCCTAGCCAGGTGCATGTCCAGCCTCCTCTTAAAGACCCCCAAGGTAGGGGAGAGCACCACCTCCCTTGGAAGCCCATTCCAAATTCTGGCAATCTTTACTGTAAAGAGGTTCAGGACGCCAGCTGCAGCCTGACCAAGGCTGCATAGAGGGAAAGTATCACCTCCCTGGACTTGTTTATCAAGCACCTGCTAATGCATGATAACGTGTGGTTAGCTTTACTGATCGCTTCATCACATTGACGACTCATGTTCAGTTTGGTGTCAACAATGACTCCGAGATCCCTTTCTGCTACTGTGCTGCTGAGAAGGTCACCCCCAGCCTGTAAGACTGCTGGTGATTCCTTCTCCCTAGGTGCAGCACCTTGCACTTGTCCTTGTTGAACAGCATCCTATTCTGTTGCGCCCATTTTTCCACCCTTTCCAGATTCACCTGGATCCATTCCCTACCCTCTAGTGTGTAATTTGATATCATCTGAGAATTTGGACAGAGTGCTTTTGCTGCCCTCATCCAAGTCACTGATGAAGACATTGAACAGTACAGGTCCAAGGACCGAGCCTTATGGGACTCCACTGCCCACACTTTCCAGGTCGATACTGATCCATCCACCAACACTCTCTGAGTGCAACCCCTAAGCCAATTTGCCACCCACCTGACTGTAATCATCTACGTCACAGCTGCTTAGTTTATCTGTAAGAATAGGATGAGATACCATATCAAAGGCCTTCTAAAAATCTAAGTAGATGACATCTACCTCAATTCCTGCATCTAAGCATTTTGTGACTTGGTCATAAAAAGAAACGAGGTTATTCAGGCAGGATCTACCTGCTATGAACCTGTGCTGCTTGCCCTTCAGCATTGTTTTTCCTGCTGGACTCCCACAAATGTGATCCTTAATAATTTTTCAAAGGTTTTCCTGAGGATAGAGGTGAGACTAACCAGTCTGTAATTACCTGGATCCTCTTTCCTCCCCTTCTTGAAAATAGGGACCACATTGACCCTTTTCCAGTCCTCTGGGACCTGACCAGAGCAGTATGAGTGCTCGAACAGCCGTGCCAGCAGCTCTGCTATGACCAGGCCAATTCCTTCAATACCCTTGGATGAAGATCATCCAGGCCTGCTGACTTAAACACATCCAGCCCTTCCAATTGTCCCTTCACTAAATCAGCACTAACAGTTGGTGGTTGGTATCCCCTTTGTGCCTGTCTATGATCCAGTTGGGAGATTTGTCCTGATCTGTGTTCAGGAATACAGAGGCAAAAAACTAATTGAAGAGCTCAGCCTTGTCTAATTGAAGAGCTCAGCCTATCTGTCACTAATTGCCCTAGTTTGTCCTGTACGGGTCCTATGCTACCCTGCATCTTCTTTTTACTCTTGATATACCTGAAGAAGGACTTTTTGTTGTCTTTAATTTTTGTTGCCAGCCTAAGTTCCATTTCTGCTTTGGCCTTTTTGACTGCTTCCCTGCAAGTGCAGGCCAAGTAGGTATACTCTGCTTTGGTAGCTACCCTCTGCTCCCACAGCCTGTATGCCTCCAGCCAAGAGGGTTTCTTGGCCCCTTTCCTGTGTAATGGGATTGTCTCCTTTTACACCTGTAGGATTGTTCCCTTTAGGAACAACCACCCTTCCTGGACTCCCATCTCACCAATGCTCCTGTTCTTCAGTGCCGCACTAACTAACCTCCTGAGTACACTGAAGTTAGCCTTTCTGACATCTAGCACTTCTGCCTTACTGGTTATCTTTCCCACCCTACGCCAGATAGTGAATTCAATCAAGTGATGGTCACTGTCCCCTAGGTTACCTTGTGTCAGTAGGTCCCCCATCAAGTCATCCTCTGTATCCAGGACCAAGTCCAGTAAGGCATTTCCCCTGGTGGGACCGTATACCTCCTGTGTTAGTTGAAGGACCTGTATGCAGGTTAAGAACTTACATGAATGGTTAGATTTGGCAGACTGCTCCTCCCAGCAGATGTCAGGGTAGTTTAGTTTACCCATGACAACCATGTCCTTTGACCGTACGGCCTCTGAGAGCTGTCTGGAGAATTCCAGGCCCAGCTCATCCTCCTGGTGTAGTGGCCTGTAGTAGACCCTCACTACCAAGTCCCTTTCCCCCTGACCTCCTTGCATTCTGACCCACAATACCTCAATTTGCCCGTCCTCTGGTCCTGTCTTGATTATAGAAGGTAACCTTGGTAACCTGATCTATGCTTAACCACCCTCATAGTTAGAAAGCTCTTTCCAAAATCCAAAGTCAATCTCCCATGCTCCAGTTCTGCAGGAAAAAATGTCTACACCCTTCTGTCACTGTGTGGTGGAAGCTCTATTACTTGGAATGGCGAGTGTCAGCAATGAAGGGCTTTGGCTCAGCCTCTCTAATCCCAGTACCTGCTTCTTCTGTGTAGTTGCACCTTCACGTTCCTAATGGTCGAGTACTCTTCTCCTGTCACGTAAGTATTTTTCTGGCAAAACAAGACTTTTAATGGTTGATTTAAATGAAAATGACTGGCCATCTGTCCAGCTGAATAGATCATCTCTAGTGCTCTGCCAGCCCTTGTTACTGAGAGTATAAGGCATCATGTTAGGATGAGCTCGTGTGCATTCAGTGCCCTAGCCGGATCTGGACCCAGCAGTGCCTAGTCACTGGTGGGACAGTACAGGAGAAATATAAATAGAAACAAACCAACAAAAGTAGGGAGTGTTTCATACCTGCCAATTCCAAATCAGTGGCTTGAATGAGGGTTTGATCATTTTGTTAATTATAGGTGTGACTAAGTTTAGCAGCTAAGACTGAACACCTTTCTCCTCCACCTTAGCACTGCCAGAAGTAGGGGCAGGAGTAGAATGAACATGCTCTGTGACTAAATCCAGCCCAAGCCCTTGAAATCAGGAGGGAAGCTGGGATGTTTCACAGGGTTTCATTGAGCAGGTGAGCTCCACTTACAGAATGCTGTGGTTGTGTTTTTTTCCAAGACATGCAGTTGATAGGAGATCAGCGCAAGGTTAGGATGGATCAGTTGCCAATGGAATTTGCATTTTGTCATCACACCAAGGGGGCTGGAGGCATTTTGACTGCTGGGATGAGCTTTGTTGGATCTCCTCCATCTCAGAAATGAAAACAAGTGAAATGGAGGTAGAAATGGCTGCAAGGATGGGTAAAGGGTATTAATGGACAGGAGTCCTAACAAGAAAGCAGTGTGAATAGCTGTAGGAAACTGAGCAAAAACAAGGATTATTTAGCCTGACCTTGCTTCCAGCTTTTGCTATTTCTGAAGATGGAAAGCATCCCAAATCATGATGATGCTGACAGTGCAGGCTCCGATTCAACTTTAATAGGATTGCTCAAGGAGCAGAAGCATGGATCTGAACTGGGATCCAAACCCCTTTACCACTATTGTGTGTGAATATGCTGCACACAGAAGGAATCGACCAGCTTAATAAACCAGCCTTATCCAATGGCCCCACATGCTCAGCAGTACGTAACAGCCTGAGAACACTGACAGCTTTCATCACACTCCCAAGGCCAACAAGGAGAAGAGTCGGGTAGGAGGTTCACATTCATTTTCAGCCAAGTCCTCTTTAACGTGAGCTTAGGCATCTCTGCAGACCACAAATGCGGCAGTCTGGCATGTAACAAGATGTGTAAGTTCAGGCAGGCCCTGCTTTCATCTACAAACACCATTCATTGACTGCGGTAGAAGCAGCAAATAGGCCTCCCTAAAACTGAGCTCTCAGTCTGTCAGGCATTACATCAACAGAGGGAAGCGAGACTTTTATATGGTCTATAGCAGGGGTGATGCCGTTTATGGTGCAGGGGGTTTTCATTTGCAGTAAGCTTAGAGAGGACAATGGAGCACAAGCTGTCAGATTTGATCTGTGGCTACTGTTGATGGATGGCACTAATCCATCAAACATCCCTACCGAGGATCCAAACAGATGGTAATTTTCTAAGGGAGGTGGAAAAGTAGGAAGGAAGCTGAAAGACCCAGAACTAGATTAACAAGTGACTGTTGTACTTCACATGCAACAAATGCAAACAGACTATCAAGAGAATATCTCTGCTGTGTTTCTCCCCCCATCAAACCTCTCAATTTTGTTTCCTTTAAAGTGAGAGCTCTGACAGCCTCCATAGTTTGAACTCAATGGTGTGCCCCGCCCTCTAGTGGAAATTCAGAATATGGAAACTCAAAACTATTTCTACCAAGACTGGGTAATTGGAAGGATGAGGGTGAAGGAGTCTTTCAGTTCATTAGATCTCCTCTTAGTAATCCCCTGCACGTGGCCAGGAACTGATTCTTTAATCAGGTCTGATGATCAAGGGAATCTCATCATAGCTTGTTTGCCACAACATTCCTTGTGTTACAGCTTACTTTGTGACAAGAATTGAGATGGAAAGTTAAGACAGAAGCTTCTGGAAGGTATTTTTCTTACTGCTGTTATAGTAAGATGATTTAAGCATGGAAGAGAGAGGAGCATCTTACTCTCACACGTGCAGTTGCATCCATGAGGAATGTGATGACATTAAGCTGAAGTTCTTCTTTAAAAAAATCCAAGACAGATGAAATCAAAGTGTAAGTTACTGAAAGATGAAAGAGCCCTGGCAAGGACAAATGTTAAAAAAGGTCATCGCTGACTTCAGGTGGCTGAAAGCCTAGTTAAAAAAAAGCCATTGAGAAACAATGTTGTTTATATGCATAGTGTGTGCGCAATATATTTTATATAAGACTCCAAACAGGAAAGATACTTAATGGACTAAGGGTATGGAGCCTACTCTGAAAGGCTGACAAAGCTAAGAGGTAGCAAGATAAATTAACAGTGTCACATGGGGAATAATTCCAATTATGATAACATGCAAGTCCTTCAGCAGCAAGGGCACAGACCTACAATGTTCTATATAGTGTCTGTAGTATCTTTGTGTGACTAATTAATGGGAAGACTGGAAGTGTGTTTTTAGATAGGACATGGATGGTGAGGGTGGAAAGAAGCTGCGGTCAAAGAACGGTTCCAGGTACTACCACACTACACAGAACGTGGCAAAGAGGCTAATGGAGAAGAAGGAAACGTAGGGAATACTTAGGGTTATGGTCTGGGAAGAGTGAGAAGAGTGGACAATAGGAGCAGAGCAGATTGGGAGCCCGGTTTTGCCAAAGGTAGGTTGAATAGTAAAACAAAGCAGTACACTCATAGGGACACATCCCCTCTATCACGGATGTCAAGCATATAGCCCATGAGCTGGATCCGGCCCATGGAACGTGTGGCAGGGCACTGCGGGTGCCTACCACTTGAAGGGCCTGGAGCTGGCAGCCGGCAGGTGCCTGATGAGGGCGACCATTTTGAGCCTAGGGCTGCCCATATAAACAGGGCCGTTCTGCTGCTGGAGGCCAGGCAACAACACCGCCTGGCCAGGGGGCTGCTGGTGTCATCTGGAGGTAAGGGAGGAGCTGTAGGGGATGGTAAGGAGGCTCCTGGTCCTGGGCATGATCTAAAACTGCACTCTGCTGGGACTGGTGGGGCTCTCAGTGGTGCGGGAGCCCCTAGGAAATGCCAGGCCAGTTACCACCCCGGTGAAAGGTGGGTTGGGGCGCCTTAACCCCTAGCCCCCATGACCAGGTGGGTTACCCCCTTGTAGGGTCTGGAGGGTGGACCCCCAGAGAAAGAGAGTGAGGCCATAGACTCAGGCCTGTCTGAACTTCCCCCGACTGGTCGGTGCTGGGGCCAGGATGGGACAGGTCAAAGGGCCGGGGGCCCAGTGCAAGGAACGCCCAAGAGCTGTGTGCCTGGGGTCCCCAACTGGCCCAGAGGTGGGCCAGGGCTAGTAGCCCAAGGTCCTGGCGGGGACCACACCCATGAGGAGAAGTGGTTCAGGGAGCTATGCTGCCCGGTATGAAGGTGGATGAGACCGCCTGAGGAGAGGAATCGAGGCGGGGGTCAATCAGGAGGACCCTGGGGCTCAGTTTCATAGTTTCATAGTAGCTAGGGTCAGGAGGAACCTGAACAGATCATCTAGCCTGACTCCCTGCTACAGGCAGGAGTGAATGCTGGGTTCACAAGACCCCAGACAGGTGATCGTCCAACCTCCTCTTGAATTTGCCCAAGGTAGGGGCGAGGACCACTTCCCTGGGAAGTTGGTTCCAGATTTTGGCCACCCTAACTGTAAAATATTGCCTTCTGATCTCTAACCTAAACCTATTCTCCATCAGCTTATGACCATTGTTCCTCATCACCCCAGGTGGTGCTGGGGAGAAAAGAGCTCTGCCTATTTGCTGTTGATCCCCCTTGATAAGTTTGTAGGCAGCCACCAGGTCCCCCCTCAGCTTCCTCTTGCTGAGGCTGAACAGGTTCAGGTCCTTCAGTCTCTCCTCGTAGGGCCTGTCCTGCTGCCCTCTCACCAAGTGGGCGGCCCTCCTCTGAACCCTCTCCAGGCTGGCCCACTGTGGGGGCTGGTGATGATGATAACATCTAGATGCCATCAGCAAGGCTTGGGCTGCAGTGTAGGGGAGGAATGGAGCTCCAGATAGGTCCCCCTGGCATCGGGGCAGGAAATGGGCAGCCTCCTGCTTAATTACATCAATGAACTAATTAATTCCAACAAGGCATGGCAGGCGAGAAGGCGGGCGGTTAGCCCAGAAACAGGTGGGCAGGCCACAGTTAAATCAGCCCTGAGAAGGATCCCTGTTACAGAAGCATTCCACCCAGCTCTGCATCGCTGTATCACTCTGACTCCTAGCCAATCC
Source organism: Alligator sinensis (assembly GCF_000455745.1). Classification (NCBI taxonomy): domain Eukaryota; kingdom Metazoa; phylum Chordata; order Crocodylia; family Alligatoridae; genus Alligator; species Alligator sinensis. Next base: position 508,661 of record NW_005842707.1, read on the forward strand.
ATGCCCCAGCTCTGCACTGCACATTCCCCCAGACCCATGTTGCCACCGGGACTCAGACCCTTTTTGATGCCTGAACACAGCCCCCACAGATCTGGCCTGGGAGGAGCCTCTGCAGTCCAGATCCATCCTGGGGGATGGTGTGAATTTGACACTCCTGCCCTGTGCTTTGTCACTGTTGCCTTTATGGGTTAACTGCTTTCATTTAGTCTTCAATCCACCTTTACCTCTCACCAGTTCCCCCTCTCTTTTCTTCCTCCCTTCCCTATTCTTTGTCTTCAAATCACGCTTCCTATTTGAATACCTGCTCCATTCCCATCATTTCATAGCACCTGAAGAAGCAAGGTGTTGTATATGATAGCTTAGGCATCTCTAAATTAGTTTATAAGGTGCAACTCTGCCCTGCCTGACTTCAGACCAGTGCAGTTAACTAGTAACTACCTCTTTCTGCTCATAGAAAATACAATTAGGGCTTACTTACTCACAAATGCCACAATTACTAAGGCTTTGACAGGTTAGGGATAAAATCATCAGCTAAACTGTACCAACACCACCACCTGAAAAAGCATCATTTTACTTATTCCTTCAAGCATATGCCTTTGTTATACTTCCCTAGATACTGATCAAAAAAAAAAAATTGGCAAGCACATTATACTTGGTTTTGGTTATGCAACTGCTTAAAATTTCCAGACTACTCTGCTTAATGTCTAGTCAAACATGTTTACTTCATTTGTAAAATTATCTACATATTCCAAACTAATAGTTACGCTACTGATGATGCTTAGACATTTAACTGATCCCTTTTTCCATTCAACAGTGCTTCCTACTGGGCTGTGTTTGTTCAACTCCAAAAATAAGCTTTCCTTGTGTAAAGAAAGCCAGCTGTTCAGAGCACTGGTACACTGTGCTGGCTCTTAATGAAATGCTCTGGGCTGTTAGCAGGCATCTACTATAACCAGCCCAACAAGCTCACTTGATAGAATACCAATAGCGTGGGACAGTCTTGAACAATAATGTCAAGCTTGTTATCACAAGGCCGTGAGATTGGATTGTCTCTACTAGTAGATTGTCTCTACTACTAGATTGTCTCACTAGTAAAGCTGTCTTGGTACTATTTAAATCAAGGCCTTCCAGGTCACCTCAATGTATGAAAACATGGGGGTGAAAAGCACCCTGTTCAAATTTGCTGATGGAACCAAGATTTGGGGCGAGGTGGGCACACTAGAAGAGGGGGACAGGATACAGCTGGACCTGGGCAGGTTACAGGGGTGGGCAGATGAGAATAGGATGGGATTCAATACTGACAAGTGCAGGGTACTGTACTTGGGCAGGAAGAACCAGCAGCATCCCTATAGGCTGGGGAACTCCCTTCTCAAAAACACAGTGGCAGAAAGAGATCTTGGAGTCATTATTGATTCTAAAATGAAGATGGGCTGCCAATGTGAAGACACAGTCAGCAAGGCTAACCACACCTTGTCATGTATCCACAAATGCATCACGAGCAGGTCCAAGGAGGTGATCCTTCCCCTTTATACGACACTGGTCAGGCCGGAGTTGGAGTACTGCGTCCAGTCCTGGGCACTGCACTTCAGGAGGGATGAGGCCAGCATCAAGAAGGTTCAGAGGAGGGCCACTTGCATGATCGGGGGAAGCAAGGCAGGCCCCACGAGGAGAGGCTATGGGACCTGAACCTGTTCAGCCTTCACAAGAGAAAGCTAAGAGGGGATCTAGTGGCCGTGTATAAACTTACCGGGGGGACCAGAGGGAAATGGGTGAGACCCTGTTCCCCCGAGCGCCTCCCGGAGTGACAAGGAATAACGGCCGCAAGCTGATTGAGAGTGTCAGGCTAGACATCAGGAGGCACTACTTCACAGTCAGGGCAGCTAGGATCTGGAACCAACTTCCAAGGGAAGTGGTGCTGACTTCTACCTTAGGGGTCTTTAAAAGGAGGCTTGATAACTACCTAGCTGGGGTCATATGAGCTTAAACTTACTAGGAATCATATGAGCCCAGTATTCATTCCTCCCAGGGCAGGGGGTCGGATTTGATGATCTGCTTGGGTCCCTTCCGACCCTACATCTATGAATCTATGGCAGCTGTTTGCATAACAGCAACAGCAGTTACTCTTGCTTGTGTAGGCCAGGCCTGGTAACTGAGGTATCATTTGGGCTAGGGACAGACATTACACAAACTGGTTTAAGTGAAAAGAAACTGGTTTGAACCTGTAACAGATCAGATGTTCAAGGCACATAAATCAGTTTGAAAACAGCTGAAACCAGTTTGAGATAAACGTGTTTGAATGTAGTATCAGACTTAGCTGATTTGGGTTGAACTGGTTTTTGCAATGTCTGTCCCAGACCTTGGAGACTAACTGAAATGACCTGGAAGTTTCATGCTGCATTGTCTGTTATCTCTGTAGCTGCTTGAGTAGCCAGCTAGTTCTCTGAGGCAGCCATATCTTTTAGCAAGAAGCTACCCCAGTACTGCATGGGAGTCATGGTTAATATTGACCCACGCATCTAGTGAACAGGAGGCAGTATACTGCCAGTTTAGACAGCTTTTTTGGTGCTCTGTAGGACTGTCATATGGATATATGGAATTATGAGGGTGAAAGATCTTTTTCTTCAAGTTCTTTGGACCCCAGTAAATTTGGGGTTTGGAGAGGGATGTCTGGAGTAAAGTCGAGGACCTCAGGGAGGGGAAAAGGTAGATACGCTAAGGACTCCACAAACAATTTGATTAGTTGTTTTTGTTGGACTCTTGTTCTAAGAGGTCTACCAAAGCTAAAGCTGGAGTATTTTTTAGGCTGCAGAGAAATGTAGCTACTCTGCTTGGATACTGCCATTTTTTCTTGGTTTGTATCTGGGCCCTAACAACTTGTGCTCACTCAGACCTTTGGCTAGTCACGGCCTCACTCCTAGTCTCCCTTGTATCTCTTTTTCTCACTGCCTGTCTTTCTGGGTGGGAAGGCTGCTGTCAGCCCAGGGCTGCACACTCCAATCTGACCACCCACTTCATGTGAAAACAAACACCACATTTCCTGGCAAGTTCCTCAGAACAGTTTCAGACCTCCAGCTAAAGACGAATGGCTGCAGGGAAAGCAAGTCTTGCTTGCTCTGCATTATCCTATTAAAGATCATTAGTTCAGTAAGTGGTTTTACTACTGGGTAGTGAGTTAATCAATCTCTGTTCTCTTTCTTTTGGTGTCCCTTTCCAGCAGTCAAAGGCACAGAGTACAACATGAGTGGTCAACAAAAGGCACTCCACTCTTGCTCTTGCTTTTGAATAGTTTTACACAGTATTCATTGTTCACTATTTATAGCTGAATTAATGAAACACAAATCAGGGAAAGGTGAGTAAATGTCACTATTAGGGTGCCACCTTAGACTATTGAGCAGCAATTATCTTATCACTAGTAACTTGACCTACATTTGAACTCTTACCCCTATGGGTGAAAAGTTCTGTTTAGCATTCGTGAAAAACATTGCTGCCACTTTTTTTTTTCACTCTCTATGACATTATAACTTTTCTCATAGTGTTTATTTAGACTATAGTCTATAGACTTCTCAATAGGCCTTGGTATCGCTTCAAAGGTATAAGATAGGCGAGATGTTTCTGTGTTGTTTCTAAGCATGAAATATTTGTAACCAAGGCCTACCCCAGAGGTGGCTGTGACACCCCCTGGTGGCCACTTAGCCTCTGTTCCACCCTGTTCTTGAAGCCACCTTCCCTTCTGCTCTCCTGCCATGCCTTGATGTAAATATGAATTTAAAAATGGGAGGTTAAACCTGTAAATATGTATTTAGAAATGGCAGGTTGCTCATGCACTTATGAACTACACTATAATTGCTCATCGCCTTAAGGGCTAATTTTATGGCCTCTTCATCTCCCCATATAGCCATGCCCTGGCCTCACAGATGTTACTCACATCAGTCCTCAATAAATTTACACCCTACTCCCAGGCTCTGCCTTGCTACCTGGCTTAATCAATTCAATGGACTCTCTAGCCCCATCTCTGTCCCTCTCTGGGCTCTTTCTAGCCCCATCTCTAGTCCTTCCTCTGTCCTGCTCTGAGGCTCCATCCTTCCTCCCAGGTGTATTACCCCCTCTGCCCTGTTTGCAGGCTCTGGCCCTGCTCTCAGGCCTGGGAGGAAGGATGGAGGGCCTCCACCACCCCTTAGTCCCAACCCCAAACTACCAGTGTTCTCCAGGCAAGTCCACAATATCCTACTTGCCTGCCCTGCTCCTAGGCTCAAGTGTATCCCTGGTGAGTCAGGAGTTGCTCTGCAGCCCTCCTGCTCAGAAGCACTTCTTTCCATGGCGTTCAGGGCCAGACTGCCTGCCCCAGCTCAGGCCCTGGGCTTATACACTCTGTAAGCCCAGCTTCCTTCCAGTCAAGTGCCTTCCTTGAGTGCCACCTGAGTCCTGTCTACATCTTTTCTCCTCCTAACCACTCCTAGTATACCATTCCTCTGGTTCCCAGTCATTCATGTGAAAGGGATTGCAAGGGTCATGTTGGGCACGTGTTCCTCCACGTGAATAACCTGTATATGCAGTGTTCATTGCTCATCTATGAGAACACCCAGAGGAAAGTGCCAGGCTTGCTGTGACACTGGATCCACCCTTAGTCAAGGGGACCTAATCAGATCACCAATCATCCACATACTAGAGAGCATGGAGATGGGAGATGGTCTTGCTGTTCTCCTCCCTATCCCTGGATGTGCAAATTACATCATCAGTAAGGGATGTGGCCATCTTTTTGCTGGCTAGGTAACAGTATCCCTTGAATTTCATATGAGGACTTTGCCACAATGTTCTGCAAGTTCAGCACATCCAGGTCAGGCCACTGGCATTTCATGTGACTCTTTCCTTGGTGTTTAATATGACTGCCTCTCAGAGACTGCAAGCTGAGTTGCTCTGCAGCCCCCCATTCATAACACTAGTTAATTTAGAGCAGACAAGGGCAACACCACTAACATCCCATTACCTGCGAGTGTCTATCTGGGCCTAACTAATCAAGAGGGCTGTCCACCACCAAGATGCCACAGTTAAGTCCCTGAATAAGAACATTACCAGAGCAATAGGGCATATTCCACAGGAGAACAGACTGAGGTTGAGTTTAAATGAATAATGTACCTTTTCAGCAATGTTTTCCTCTTGAGAGGATTCAACACAAAAAATAGTCTTGTAGGACACACTCTGTGCTGCATTGATTATTCAGTGCCTGGATACCATGGCAAGTGCCTTAGAATATACTGACCTGGCTCTTAGCTTGCTATGAGAGTAGCAGAGTCTCTGTGTAGCAAAAGTCATAGGGAGCATGTACAGTTTAACCATCCAACTGTTTCCTGAATTAGTTTGGCTAGAGCCTGATTCAGCAGACCATGGGCCAAGAGTTTCAGCTGGGATCAATTTGGCCTCAATATGCAGTGTCTCCCTTAGAAAGACCATCAGACCAAAGTAAGTTAGCCTGCCAGGGTTGGATTTGGCTTTTACTGGTGAGGGCCAAATGTGCCTGTTGCAGTTTATGTTTAATTCCTGTTTTAACATACCACCTGCATTTTCAGCTGGCTTCAGAAACTGTTCCTATGTTCTCACAAGAATAAACACAATCAATTACCCTTTCCTCTACTTGTCGCAACTTTTCCTCTCTTACAAGAGAGGAATAGAGCAATAACACTTCCCTCATCTGCTTTATTTTTTTACTTAATTTAAATACTTGTATGTTGGTCTGCAACTTTCCAGAACCCTTAGCTAACCTTACCTTTTATTAAAAAAAAATGCCTGGACTTTTAAAATCTATTCAAGATTGCTGACTTCTTTAACTGCAATGGGGTTAAAGAGAGATGGGATTTGATCCATTTCCCCCTAGTTTCTTGAGTTTTCCTTCATCCCACAATTTGTTACTTAAGGTCTGTGATGGGAGAAAAAATAATAATTGGAGATGTGCCTTTTTGTGTCCTTATGGCACAAAAATCTTGTTTTTTTCCTTGGCTTTTTTTTTCCTGTTTGTGATTTATTTTCAGATTAGGAAGACTATAAAGTTTTCACTTCTGTGGTTTTGCTAGAGGCTTCCTTAGAGTGCGAGTGATGTGGAAGGTCACTCTTCTTTGCCCCTAATTGAAAAGACAGGAGGCGAAATCTTAACATCTGGCAAACTCTCACTGTTTACTTTAATATGTTTATAGTCTAACAAAAGTCTACTGAAACAGTCCTTCCCCACACAGATGCTTGAGTCTTTTTTTATTCTAAATAGGTTCATAGTATCTGATGGTCAGACTGAGAAAGCCTTTAGGCTTCTAAATAGGAGTTAGTTGCTTGTCTTTCATTGATTCTACAAGGGGGGTTAGAGCTTAATAGAAGCTAGGAGCCTAAACAGCGTTATGGACCTAGACCCAAGCACCTCAGATTTCATTTCCATGACTGCTGGGATATCATAAATCCACATTTTCACCAATCTTCTTTAGAGTCCTCCAGTAAAAAAAAGCAGCTTAATTGAATGTATAGAACAACTCACCATTTCAGGACGAGAGAGAAAAAGCTCAGCTCACAGTACAAGACATGTCCAAAGGCTGTTATGAATAAGGAGACTCAAGTCTATTAGGAATTGGACCAAGGTGAAGAAATAGTCTGAGTACGGTCTACAGCCCTCCTCTTTCATACAGGCAACCCCTGCTTAGCATTCTTAATTGGTTCCAGAAAAACCGAGAGCTAAGTGAACCAGCGTTAAGTGAAACCCATTTTCCCATAGGGTTTAATGTAAATAAATATAATTGGTTGCCGCTCCCAGCAAGGCACTGCACGGGCTCTGCCAGGGAAGGCATTGGCTCCTCACGGCCTCATTGTTCCACGACTGCAATGGCCCCTGCTGGCCCGCACCTGCTGCCCACCAGTACACACGTGCGTGGCCCCAGCTGCCCTGCCTGCAGGGCCTAAGTCGGGGATCCACCCACCCAGGGCTTAATGGCAAGTAGGCAGTGGGGCTCCAGTGAGCGCGGGGGGAAGCTCGGGATGGTGTCTGCGCCCCGTGGGTGAGTGCATACCCGGAGCGGAACAGGTCATGGGCTGCAGCCCAGGGATGGGGGTGCTCCGCAGGCTTGGCCCCCCTGTGGCCTGGGGTGGGGGACACTGTGCATGTGTACTTGAGCGCTGGCTTGCACCGACCCAGGCCCCACGCTCCTGTTGGCCTGGGCTCCGAGTGCCATCCTGGCCCCTATGCTCACGCCCCCCTGCCCGCCCCTTCTCGCTGCCACTGCCACTCTTCCCTGCCAGCTGACCACTTCAGCACCACATGCCAGAGTGGACCCCAGGCTCCTGCCACCCCACCTGGGCTCCACCAGCTGCCACTCACTGATTCACTTGACGATGACACCACTGCTGCTGCCACCACTGCTTCTCCCCCCTGCGCTGACTGTTATAACAAAACACTCTGTGAGCTAAGTGAAACCAGGTATATATTTTAAATGAACGTTAAAGCGAAACCGCGATAAGTGAAACCGCATTAAGCGGGGGTTGCCTGTAGAGTCTTTTCTTCTATGCAAGAGAAGCAGATGTTCAACTAGTAATTCTCAAACAGGGAGCCATGGCACCATGAGGTGCCTTGAGATCCTTTTAAGGGTGATGCAGTGTGCCATGAAATATTAGCACCGTGAGATGTACAAACACCTCCACATGATTCACAAGATAAACCCAGGGATTTTAAATAGGAATCCATAGAGTCCAAAACATTTTGAGCTGTAGGGGGTCTTTCTCAGCACTGTGCAACAGAAGAACTGCTCTATTACTTTCCCGTAGTCAAAAAATGAGTGAAAACTAAGAGCTGGCATTAGACTCAGGGGGTGCCTTGTATCTAACAAACTTAAGAACAATTGCACTAGATTAGGGATTCATGACCATTTCAGACTTGGAAAATACCAGCTCTTGGAAAATGCCAGCTCTTATTTTTCACTCAGATTTTGACAAGAGAAAAATAATACAGTAATTTTTCTGGTGCAGAAAACTCAGAAGGACCACAACAGATCAGAATGTTTTTTAAAACTATGATTTTCTATTTGAAATCTCTGGGCTTATCTGGTGAATCATGTTTGCACACCTACCAGTGCTAACATTGCGTGGCACTCCACAACATCCTTGAAAGGATCTTAAGCCACCCCAGGGTGTGTGGCACTCTGGTTGAGAATCAGCGCACGAGCCTGGCACTTGCATGTAATTTGTTCGTACTACTAAAAGTTACTGTTTAAAAGAAAGAATAATGAAAAAAATGGAGGAAAGACCAAAACAGAAGAGCCAGTGAGATTTGAAGCAGAAGACAAAGACACAACCTTGAAAATCTGGGCCCGACCATGTTCTTTCTAGGCCTTTCTCCTGAAAGCAAATTAGAGCTGTTGTAGTGTGAGTAGATGCCCTCTTTCCTTCTCATTTCCTTAGTTCAGCCCTGTTTAATTGCCATGGAAGATCTCTGCCTCCTACGTGGAATGCCTGGGGAATGAAACTCTGATGCAAGTTTCTTCACATCATTGTGAGTCTCGGAACTCCACCTTTATCCTTGGAGATCCCAACAGAGTCGCTGGGAGGACTCGCTACACATACGTAACTAACGCTTATTAATGCTCATAAATGCGTTGATAATTTGGCATGAAAGGAATCAAGTGCCATTTGCAAGGAGTGTGTCACTGCTCACATTGTTAGCATATGCTGCACTCCTCCTTGAGCACTGTCTTTAAATTACCCTTTCATTACAGCGGGAGGATTTGCCCACCCTGATTTTGGGAAGGTAGTATTTCTTTAGTGGTTGTTGCAAATAAGCTCTGGGCTCCAACATTCTTAGATGTGACTAGCCCCCACCTCATGGGATTATACATACCCTGAACTCTGACCCTAAGTGAGATAGAAGGCAGATAGATGGAGGCTAGTCTATAAGGTGTAAATCTAGCTACACACACACACACACACACACACCTCCTCAAAAGTTTTCATAAACTGAGGCTCTGAGATGGATCCATAATGTAGGGGCTCCTCCTGGGTCCAATCCCTGGAGACGCATTTGGGTGGCAGTGTGGGTCTGGGCCAGGTGGTAGAATGAGTCTGGTGGGTGTGTAGTCGCACATGGACCTATATTTATGCAGTGCAGAGCCAGGAGCATGCTTTTGCAAGGAGCCAAGGGTGTGTGGTGGTGCAGAGCTCTGACTGGGCAGTGGCACAGAGCCATGTTTGGCCTGACCTCCATGCTGCTGCATGCCCCTCGCTCCTCACAGATGCATGCTCCCAGCTTTGTGCTTCATGGGCATGGCTCCATGCAACCACATACCCCCAGACCCACAGTGCCACACACGCCTGGCACCTCTGGCCAGAGCACCACCACATGGAGGCGAGTTCATGTAGCCACACAAGCCTGGCTTCAGGCCACTGCCTGGTGGCACAGAGCTCTGGCCAGTTCATGTTGTCAGAGAGCTGCAACACTGTGGAGCTGAGGGACAGTGCACTTCCAGTAGCTCACCAGCATCTGGCCTGTGGGCTGTATATTTGATGCTTCTTGTCTATAAGGTGCAAAGCTACCCTGACTTCTGACTAACGATATCTCCCTAAAAGAGATCTCAAGGATGAGTTTTTCATAGTGCTTTACATTAGTGGGCTAGCACCCCATCCTACCTATTTCACAGCTGATGTGGAAGCCCCAAGCTCCCAAAGTAACAGCCTCACACTTCCTCACAGTATTTTCCAAACATAGTTCTCCCATTTTAATCCTTGCCTGCTGCAGGCCCCCAAACCACCTTTTTAGAAACTGGCCAGCATAGACAAATAAATGCACCTGCCACCTGAAACCTTTGCAGTTCAAATCCCTGGCTCTACCTGGCTGTCTTCTAAAACAGCACAGAGCTGACAAGAGCTACTCAGGAGCAAAGGTCAGTAGTTTCTGGGAACCTGAACACAGGAAGTGCTTGAGAAACCTAAGGGATAGGACATTTGACAGCTAGATCAGCGTGAAAGGCATATGGCACCTGGTACAGAACAGCAAGGATGAAAGTGCCCCTCAGAGTGGCTCAGTGACAAAATGAACTCACTCAGAACAATGGTTATAAAGAGGAAAGGAAGAATAACTCAGTTGCATTTGCAGGCAGAATTAATCTGACTTTATATACATAGCACTAGAACCCTAGGAAGTCCCTGACTGCCACTGAAATGAAAAGGAGTTAGGTGCCAACATAGGAGTTAGGAGCCTAAATACTTTGCCAGTCTGAGCCGCAGTGCCTACATAAGAATGTGATGGCAACATTAGCACAGTACAGGCAAAGTTGGCAACTGTCAATCCTCTGGATTGTGGCGTATGTGCAAGAGTGCCTGGGTGCCTGATGGATCCATTTGTATGGAGTCCTGTGACCATCACACCAAGACCTTCAATGAATACTATACAGGGCACTTGTCATGTTCAAAGCCATTTCCAAGCACTATTGAATTCAGGGTTGTCCAACTTCTGGGAGCAGGGGGTGGAACATACCATACACCGTATGGTGTGCAGACCCCCGGATCCTCCTCCAGCTGTGTTGGTAGCCTAGCTCTCCTCCCCCGTGTGCACAGTGTGAGCAGCATGACCTTCCTTTTGGCTGCATACATAGCATGGGCAACCCAACCCCCCCCCAACCTCCCCCCCAGCCCTTGCCACATGGGCAGGCTACTTTGCCAACCACGCAGCATGCACAGAGCCCTCTTGCTGCCCCATTCCCCAGGAGAGGAGGCAAGAACTGGTAGTGGGTGATGGGAAGGAGAGTTTGGAGACCTTCAAAAAGATGGAGAGCTACATTGCAAGAGGATGCTCCTGGTGGTGCTGGTTACATGTTGAGAAGTGGATGCACCTTATATGTGAAGGAAATAGAAAGATGGAGTTGTAACAGGGGCAGCACCTAACAAGTGGTAAAAAAACCGGCGTGTCAAAAAGCTATGGCCTGTGGGCTGTATTTAGCCCGTGGAGCCCACAGGGCTCCTGGAAGAGCCAGGAATTTGGTAGTGGGGCAAGCCGGGTTAGGGCCTGTCATGTCATTGGGAATCAATGCTTGTGTTAATTCCCATGCTGTCATTGCTGCTTACCCTGCTGGGGCAAGTTCTGGGCCAGTCAAGTTTGACACTAGAGGTATAAAAGCAGTATATACTGTGTATAAATATATGTAAACTAGCATAAACTAGCATAAAAGCAGTATAAAAATAGGGATCACAAACGCATTCTTATGACCCTAACACTCCTTGGTCTCCTTGATATAACCTTACTTTTTTCACTCCCCTCCCCGCAACTCTTGGCAGGAAAATCATACGTCAGCAACTGAGTGTAACTCTTTTATGTCACCAGTAGGTCTGGGCCAATACAGCTGGTTCAGTTTTCAGAGCTGCCTTCTTGTGATTTTTTTTCTTCAGTTCCCACTGGTACCCTAATGCTGCAGCTGCTTTGTGTGCATATGAGAGCAAAAAGGACTTTATTAAGAGTTGGATTTTGATTGGCATCTTTAGCCGAGTCATCAGACCTTACTGCTTCATTGCCACATATTTCTAGGCACCCTCAGGACACTGATTTATATAGAAGTGCATTTCAGATACAGTTTTGAGATGGGTACCAGGGGTGGCTTGTGGAAGGTGGTCACCGTGTGTTTGTGCAAAGATTCAAAGAGACGCATATTAACTTCTGAAGAGCCACATGTGGCTCCGGAGCTGCAGGTTGGCCACCCTAGGCTTAACAGCCAGTCTCTATGTTCATCCACTTCCTGGGATGTTTCCTTGGGAGTAAAACACCTCATTCTGCATTATTCAGTTTTCTCTCTAGATGTCACTGTTACTACAGGGAAATCCATGTTTGAGTCACTAAATTCCAAACATCTTGCAGGCCAAAGCAGCATTTGAGCAATTCCATTTTTTTTCTCTCATTGATTTTTCTGCCTTATCACTCACTCTGTTATGTATTTCCCTCCAAGAAGGGGGCCAAAAGGGCTGGAGCTGACCAAAGGCATGACACTGTTCCACACCACAGCAGCTCCTTCTTGCCTCATAGTTCAAAGAGCACTCGATACATTGTGACAGGGGCCCAGATTCCAGAGCAAATGCTTTTCAGTATTCAATATTTATTTTAGCAGGCCCTTTAATGGATGCACATTATGTCACCCCATTTAATACATCACTTCTTGTTCACGGGTCAATTACAGCAAACACCAAGCCCTGAGGTCCCCACTGGAATGGTTTAGGCCATTGCTTCTTCAATCCCTGCTTATTTTTTGTCCCTGACAGCAATTGGGAAGACTAGAATTGCTCCCGTTTAGAGGGAGCAGCTGTTGAGCTGTATGTGGCCATGAATACTCCTGGGGAAAGGTCAGAGCTAGAGCCTATGAGACACTTTGGACCACAGCTTAAGTCAGCATTTCTCCCAAGCCCCCTTTACTGAAAATAGCACATGCAGAGGACAACGTATCTCCTCTAGGCTTGCTTTCCTTGTGCTATACGGACCCGCTTTCCCCAATCACTCAGATGTGATGATTTTTTTCCCCTGCCTCCACCTAGGCTGCCAAATATACTTCCCACCTTTTGCACTGCCTCTCTGTGTGAGGAGACTGGGCCATAGTGGGAAGAGATGCTGTGGGATCTCAGCAGCATGTAGAGTCTCAACCTATCTTTGCTTCTCAGCATTAGAAAACATTGAATAGTGGACTTGGGGGGTTGGTTGCAAAACTGTAAAACTGAAGGAAAAAAGCATTTGATTCAGCTTGACTTGGAAAAAAAAGTTTGGGGGATTGTTTTGGAGTGGTGGAGGCTGAAGTGGGTAGAACCACAGAAAAGTAGGTCTGGAAGGGACCTTCAGAGGTCATCTAATCCAACCCTGTGCTTGAGGCAGGATCATCTTTATTCAAACCATCCCATACAAATCCTTGTTTAATCTAGTACTAAAATGACACAATTAATCGTATTGCACAATTGAAAAGGCATAGTGCCTTAACCTGCCACAGGTAAAGCAGGGGGACAATGGTGGCCAGTCCTGCTGCTGCAAGTGTTATTAAAATACTCTTGAAAGATCCAGGAAGGGGGCCACGCTCCCACTACAGAGGAAGGCAACCTCCACCCCCTCAAGCCTATACCAATCTGACCATGGGATAAAATTCCTTCCTGATACCAAATATATTGGTCTGACCCTGACCAGAAGGGCAAAACCCTCTAGCCAGATACTTCAGATTTTAGTTTAACCAGCAGCATTGGCATACCTTAGTCAACTAGCACCTAATGCTCCTGTGGAAGGTAACACTTGCCTCCCTGCCCTCACCCCAAACACCTGTATCAATAGAAAGGAGAAAAGTTCCTTCTTGGCTCTGTGTGGCAACCAGCAAAGCCCAGAAGCACAGGAAATACTTACATCCTCCACACTGCTGTGTAACCTAGGAACGCCATACGTCACACCCTCTTACTGGACAGCCAGAGTTCCCCTTGCTGTATCCCCACCATAATCTTTTCCCATCTCCTTTAATCTTCTTTCATAACTAAGCCAGGTGTGGAGCTTTGCTTCATTCTCCTTATGCAGAGTATGGTCATCTTCAATAGCTACCTGCTTTAGACTATAGAGCTCTGCTCATTATCTTCCAGCTATCTGGGTGAGTGGAGTGGGGAGGGGGGAGCGTGGGAATCCTGCGCTTCCAACTAATGCTTTTTACAGAGTCCTCCAGGCACAGCTACTCCTAGAGCATCCCTGACCAATGCTTAGCCAACCTTGTCTTGCAAACCTCCAGTGATGGAGATGCCATGTTTTCCCTAGGCAGCCTATTTCACTGCTTCACTGTTGTAACAGTGAAGGTTTTCCTGATATCCACTTGAAAACTACTTTGATGTAACTTGAAGCCATTGGTCTGAGACCTACTCCAGCCAGCTGTACTCCAAGAGATAGCTCTTTCCTCACAAAGTGTCCTCTACTGGTTCCCGATTAGTCTTCAGAACTGGGCAGGTGCCAGGGTACCCAGGGGCTGATTGGCATAATTGGAGCCTATTTGAGCCCTGTTAATCTAGGGACAATTTTCAACACAAGATGGCACTAGCCCTTTTTGTGCCAGAGGGTTCTAGCTGATGGTAGAGTTAATTTTTTAATACAGTTGATTTAAAGTGCAGTGTCTAAGTAAGTCTGGGTTTAAGATGAGTACCCAGAAGTACCTACAGTTCCCATTTAAAAAAAAAATCCCTTCCATTGATCTTCTTTACTCCCACCCTAGCATATTCAGGAAGTAACACTTCCTGTCTCACTGGGGTGGGGGTGGGGGGTTGCATAGCTGTGAAGCTATGAAATGTGGTTATGAAATCTGAAGCATGCACACATACCATGTCATTCTGCTGCTGTTTCAGGAGTGCCCTGAGACACCAGCCCCCCAGAAGCCTATGGTTAGACAGTTGTAAGTGGATGGCTCTGCCCCTGGAGGAGAATACCCTAATGACATGTCTGCTTTGTGTGCACGTGAGAGGGAACAGAAGAGTTGCATTTTGATTGGCTCCTTTGGTGTATTCATCAGACCTTACTGCTTTGTTGCCACTTGTTTCTTAGCATCCTCAAAACAACCATTTATATGGAAGTGCAACACCAGGCATGGGAAAGGGAAGAAGCTCTTGCTGGAGCCAAGGCCTTAGTGGGATGGGGTGAAACTTCCTGGGAACTTCCTCTGGGGCCTAGGATGCAAGGGGTGGAAAATTTGCTGGCATTTAGGACTTTGGTGAGGAGCTCTCTGCCCCCTCAGCAGCATTTTACACAAATGCATATACCGAATTTGATCTCACTTGAATTTTCTAACAGGAGTTCCCTCAGCTGGGGCCAAAATTGCCTTTCTTAGGTCCCGTCTACAGAGCTTCTACTGGGACAGCTATGCTGGTGTGGCTTTGCTGGCAGAGCCCCAGCATGGCAAAGTGGCATATTACCACAGAAGCAGTTTTTCTGCTCTAAAGTTAAATATGGATCCAAAGGACATACACTTGGATTAATATAAAAACTCCTGCTGCATCATAGGCCCTTGCAAGATGTGCAGGTAAAGATGCAATGGCAGCTGATGTGCAATCCACACAGTTGCGCTTCCTGTCATGCCATGCGTGCATGGTAGGAAGCATGATTGGGGATCGTGTATCTGATGCTATCACACTTAACCGCTGGTGTAGCAAGCTCCCACAGCTGGGAGCCCTGTTAGCCCTCTCACAAGGCTACCTGTTCAATTAATGGCGTTCTAGGAATCAGCCACAAGTTATTTCACATTTTGTGTGGAATAACCTTGTGGTTTCTTCCTTGTTTTGTCAAACCTTTGATTGATTAATTGAACATATGGGCAGATCACAGTTTAAGATGCAATTAACTGGTTAATCACTTTTTAAGTGTAACATGTAGCAGGGGCTATAGTTGTGTCTGCACCAAGAGTTTTGCCAGCACAACCATGTTGCCCAGAAGGGTATGACTTTTCTTCACGTTCGTTGCTGGTGCCAAAATCAGGTACTACAGACCAGGCCTCAATCACCTTGGAAGCTGGTGATGCAGTAGTGGCTTCACAACAATCGTAAGACAGACCAAAAGTGTGGGTTGGGAGGTGGGGGAGGGAGTTGTTGGGTTTTTTTTTTTAATCTCATGCACATTTGGCTCTACTCTGTGACTTGAGGATGAGTAATACCCTTGATATGTCAGGCTCCAGGACTACCATTTGAACACCTTTCACGAGCATTAATTTTACATGAAAATGCTATTCCAGACATTTGAATCCCACATGGAGCTTGGAGCGCCAAACCCCAACTAACAATGGGTTCAGGTCTGAACACCTCCAAATGTTTCTGCCAGTGACATTGATGCTTGAAATTTGGGACTTGAAGGCATCTGGAAACACTGATTTCTCTCCCTGTAAGAAAGAGTAGTAGGCCCTTCCTCAACCAGATTTGTCCCCTTGCTCCCTGTTTGCAGGATAAAGTGAGTGTCTACAGAACTGGAGAGAGGAGAAGAAAGGCTTCTTGCAAAGTTAAAGAAGTTTTTTATGGGTATAACAGGATGTGCTGGGTATAGTAAGGAAGATGTATGGCAGTGATGCTCAAACAAGGTGCTGTAGCACTGAGGGGTGCCGCCAGTTCCTTTGAAGAGTGTTACAAGGTGTGAGCAGATAAAGGCAAGCTCAAGCTTGTCCCTTCCTGGCCAATACCCTCTCCCTGCCCACTTCACAGCCCCTCTGCAAGGAGGTAAGCACTGTAATATATACATTAGTTCTGGAAATTGGGTGCCACTCAATTCCCCCCAAATATGGAGGGGTGCTTTGAGTCCAATGAGGGGTGCCTCGTGTTCAAAAACATTGAGAATCATTGATAGATGGGGTTAGAAGAGTCATCTGAGATAGGATATACCCAATTGACCTTGTGACTGACCTTTTTCAGTCCTCATTGAGCTGGCAAAATAACTCTGAAGGAAGAGCAGATATAAATCAGGTTTATGCCCACTGAGGTGCCATTATAAGCCGAGGCATAGACCAAGGCCATTCCTTGGAGATCTCAGGCATTTCAGCAAAGATGTCGAACAACTGAACAGTCTCTGGCGGGAGCAGCAACGGCAGAACAAAGACAACTCCTCTTCACAATCTGTTCAGCTGTTAATGTTATTCATTCATTATAACAACCCAGTGGGCAGCTCTGCAATGTACCAAATATGCCAGTCTCTTTAATGCTTTAATCAAGCTATTCTTTGCAGTGACTAGGGCAGCATCATGCCTTCATGAGCAGATTCTTGGTCTTCCCATCTGCTTTCTTAAATGCTGTCCTGGAAATGACACTACATCAACATTCAGCTGCTGTGGAATTTTAAAAAAATTGCTCTGGAGGAATATTTTATGCTACAAGAAGAAATTTGTGTTCGTCTCGGTGTATTTAGGTCCAGGGTGGATCAACTCATTAATGTAATGGCAGCTCCTTTAACACGTATCCAAAATGTGGTACCATGTTTTGAGCTTTGGTTACTACTGAAATTGAATCAGGATTGATACATGCCTATCCCCTCCGGTTTGGATGTAGCCAGTAAAAGTACTCAGCATTCTGCTTCACAGATGTCTTTTGCACATGGGAACAAAATATCTCGGACCAGCTTCTCAGGATGGGCACACATCTCCAGTTTTAATTATTTATGTTAAGTGAGTCCAACTGTCTCATGCATCTCAATTTCTTTTTGCTGGCCAAACACTTGGATTTCTTACAAAAAGCAGCAGCATCTGAAAAAGTATAAACACTGATTATTAGGAAATAAAACATCCTGAGATGTCCAGATGCTTTAAGAGAGGGACGGAAAATCCAAACAACTGGTTTGTTTTGTAGGGA
>NW_005842707.1:526013-528030 GCF_000455745.1 Alligator sinensis
AAGAAGATAGGAGTTTGACTAAATTAATTGGTCAATGGAACTTGATGGCTATCAACCTGGGTGCTGTTGTAGCATGTCAGACTTGAATACACCCGTCTTTCCAATGAGCTTTGAATCTGGGCCTGATGTAAGAGACATTCAAGAGACACCTATCAGTGCTTTGGGGACACATTTGGTGAACTGAAGCAGTTATTCTTTCCTGAACCAATGTCCTAGCATTGTGTGACAGGTCTTTGACTTCCTGGAAGTGACAACTTTGCAGCAAGACAAAACAGGTCGCTTGCAGCCATAAAAGATCCTGTGGCTCTTTTTGCAGAAGGAGAAGTAATGGTAGTGATTGGCCAGCACACTAATTAAGTGACTGTCCACTTAGCACCCCTTACATATTTTAGTACATGCAGAAACCCTCACTTCTACAGACACAAGTAATGGATGAAGTTAACCTTTAGTATTCCTCCTTAACTGCTTCAGAAGGGTGCTTGAACCTTAGTATATAGTTTGGGCATGTTCTTAGATGACAGGAACTTTTCAGTGTTAAGTGTTTATCATTAAAGTAAACATTAACATAATGGTTGCATAACATACTGAGCCACTGGAACAAACTGCCATCATGTTTTTGATTTTACATAGGACTTCAGGCTTTCCCACTGCAGACTTTAAATGGGAACCGGTTTCCTATTTGGACTGTCTGGGAGGAATTTGCTTTGCCATGATGGAGTATTTAGCATGTCTCCACTGACATAATACAAAGATGCTCAGGAAGGGAGGGGTAGGGAGAATTTTTTTCCCTTAACTATGTAATGAAAAACTGATGTCATGGTATTGTTTTAGCTTGTATAACTACCCCTACTGGCACTGATCTTGAGAATATCTGGTCCCTTTTTACATCCTGTCACTGTGGTTGACTAATATGACAGGAAATCTGTAGGAATTTTGGACATTGTGTATACAAGTAAAAAGAGCAGAATATATTGGAAAGATGTCAGCAGCAGCACCTATTCAGAAGTACTTAAAATCAAGTGGTCACATTTGGTCCCTGTCCAACTTCAACTGCTGTCATTGGGACCTTTCTCCTTACTTCACTGGGAGCTGGATAAGGTTTGTCACTAAATGTGCAATCCAGTATTTTTTCTAAATGCATTTGGCCAGATCCTTGACTGATATAAATTGAGAAAGCTCCAGTGAAGTCAAGGTGCTATGTGATTTACAGCAGCAAAGAATCTGGCTCACAGCCTTGAATGAGGGGTGCCTGTAGACACGCAAGGATGCTGCTCCAATGCACTGTAATTAGAGTGCGTTGGAGCAGACTCAACTGAGTCTACTGAAGCATGCTAATTAGTGCACTCCAGCAGCCTCCATGTCTTGTATATCAGCATCCCCACACTTCAAAATGGCGGCAGGGGTGCTTTAAATAAAGCCTGTCGAACAAGCTTTAGTTGAAGTGCCCCCACCACCATTTTGAAGCATAGGATCGCTGATACATAAGATGCTGTGGGAGCTTTAGAGTGGCTCTCGGAGCTGCTCTAATTAAAGCACCCCTCACCCCCGCACTTCTGGAGCACATGTAAAGATACCCTTGGCGTTTACCCCTAAGAAACAGACTCTCTAGGTGGCTAGGTGCCTATAGGTATTGTTAAGCTCAGCAGAACAAACTTGAATATTTCTGCCAGTAGGAGAGCTACAGTTTATTTGGGGTCCAATCTACCATTAGGTTAACAAGTTACATGCCTAGTGTTTCACCTGCCATGATGTCCTTCCAAGACTGAAGTTCCCAGGCCACACAGTAATTAACGGTCACAGCATGACGGGTTAATCAAGAAGACACTTTCATAGGCCTCTTACTTTGTAACTGATTTCAATCCAAGAAATGTCAGACTTTCCTCTTACCTAGATAGAAATCAGGCTACTGCAAGTAAACATGGGAAGGAAACACCAAGGATGATATTTTGGATATGATTCAGCATCGATCTTTAGTTTATTGGTTATGGTGATACTGTGAGAGCATTTCTGTATTCCT
>NW_005842707.1:528061-542931 GCF_000455745.1 Alligator sinensis
TGCTGATACCCAGCTCTAATCTTACTACTCACGTGAATCTGGGGTAGTCATTTGCAATCCTACTCAAAGGCTCTGCAAGGACTTTGAGGAACACTCCCCCCCTTTTTATAGAAACACAGCACAGGTTTCTGTTTTAATGAGAAAATAATTATATACTTGCATTGTATGCCTCACAGTCACTATAAAACAGAAGCAGGAGAACAACATTGAAGTGGTTAACATATACAGAAAGCCAGGTACTGTATAATTGGTTGACAAATCATGATGAAAGTGCCACCTTCTGGTTGCTAAATAAATCAACATTTTTGTATTTTCCTTCATATAATCTGGATAAGGAGCAAGAAAAAGCCAAAACTGGCAGCTTTTTGAAAGAATAATAATAATTCCGGAAACCTGCATTGTAACCCACAACCCAAATCACAAACTCTAATGCTTAACTATTTTTCAAGATAGAAGTTTCAGTAAAACAGTCTTTGCCGCAGGAAAGGATTTTATAATTTCTTTTCATGTAGACAAAGTTAACTTTGCAGTAGTGTTCCATTGTTGCATTTTATATAGTTTATACATAGATAAATATGTATGCTGGCATATAGTTATAGACATCAAAGCTTGGTAGCATGCAAATGAAATAACGAAGAGGCAAGTAAACTGCATAGCATTTAAGTTATCATAGCACTGAGCCATGTGCTGCTGACAACAAAAGATTATGTATCCATAATTTCTGGAAGAGAAAACCTTGGTTACTTGAGAATTTAGCTATACTGAACTGATACATGCAAACATTTTTATTGCACGAGTGGAAAGAAGCAGCACCCCGAGTATAAAGGACTCCCAGATGTCAAAAACAAGTTTTCTTCATAGGAACTTGACTTTAATTTTTGCTACAGAGGGCAGAGGAAGAAACAGGCAAAGGAGGAGGCATCAAGTGGCAAGTAATGTAATGAAAAAGTGACTTCCAGTGCTTCATTTAATTATTTATTATTATAGAAAACATCCTCAGGAAAACAAGAAATGCACGTTTCTTAGAAGGTAATTTAGGGAGCCAAGAACTACTGATAACTCCCTCAGCCCTGGATAACTAACTACTTTGACAGAAGAAGCACATTCATTTAAGAGGGAGCAAAAGCTGAGATTCAACCACTGCTCAGAGAAGTTTAGATATACATCCCTTGATGTAAGACAATCTCTCAATAAGTAAATAAGCCATTTTGGATGTATGGCTTGATTCTATAGGTCACTGCTAAGAAAACCCTGCCCAGTGCCCAAGGCTCACTTGTGCTCTTCTTGAGCCCTGAGTTATCCCAAACTCCTATTGTTACTAGTGTGCGAGTCTGAGGAATGTTATGAGGGGCAATGCCTCACCATCAGTTGGGCAACAGACTACAGAGTTTGTGGCATTACTCTTCCTATAGCCTCTTGATAATACTAACACACCCATATAGCTGTGGATCAGAATCTACTATAGATCTTCATGTCCGAATGGTAACTCTATTTGAGTATGCGTACACTCTTGCACACAAAGGAGCACAACTTTCACTCAGTTAAAAAAAAAAGATACATGACAACTGCTTAGTTCTGTTCACAGTTACCACCCATTTCAAAAGGGTTTCCTTTTGTTCAAATAGCACTTAGGGAAACAATTCATAGGACGTGTTTAATTGATGCTTATTGTCACTGTTGCTACCATCCCTTTGATAGCATAAAAGGAAAATGTGAGATATACTTAGTGTGCATGAAACCATATGCTGGAAGGAAATATTAAACATTATCATTTGGTTGCAAGCTTTGTGTTCATCTAAGAAAAGCACCAGAGAAATGTTCACAGTATCTAAACTCACGCTAGGTGAGCTTACTGTCCCAGAAAATAACACAATAGTGGGTCACAGAGCAGTAGGAAAAGCAGAACAAGGGGGTTTGGGGAGTGGCAGCTTCTTGGCTGATTTAAAAAGCAATCAAAAGAATCATTTTATGTTTATAAAAATGATACATCTATATATAGAGAACTTGGGAAGGTTTTCTGTCCCATAACCTTGGTAATTTCTAGTCCAGAAATTATGGTTCCCATAGTAAAATACTCTTATTGTATTGCTTTGCATGAAAAGAAAGAGTAAACCTTGCAGCCTCTAGACTACATATGAATACAAAGCACAAGAATAAATACCACATTTCTTTCCTAAATGTCAGATTACAAAACTGCTCAATACTTTGCAATTGTGACTCATGCAAATACTATGTTGGGTCAAATTTTAATATTACAAATACTGCATCAACTCAGTGCCTTTTTATATCCCTTTTCATAAAAAAGAAATTCTCACTCACCCCTATAGCTGGCAAACAGCTTTGGAGAAAATAATCTGTACACCCACTTTTCTTGATCATTCTAGTAGTTCAGCTGCACACACACACACACACGCGTGCACGCACACAACCAGACACACAACAATCCTTTGTCACCAATTCTAAGCCTACGCATTAACTAAAGGTTCTATATTTTGCCTTTAGCTCTGAAAACACTGGTTGAACAGCAAAAATAATCCTTTATTTTTCATTACTTGTGTGTGTTCCCTCCCTCTCTCTCTCTCCCTCACTCCCTATTACCTTCTTCACC
The DNA here is from genome assembly GCF_000455745.1 of Alligator sinensis. NCBI lineage: Eukaryota > Metazoa > Chordata > Crocodylia > Alligatoridae > Alligator > Alligator sinensis. The sequence goes on from NW_005842707.1 coordinate 530,670, forward strand.
TTTTTGTTTCCTGGAAATGTAAATGGTTCCCATAGCATTCTACATTAACTCCTAGGCCTTCCATATTGTATGAATATAGTTAAAGACACAACTATTTTTGCTCTTTGCTTCAAACCTCTTTCTGTGCTAGAGACTGGCTTGACTCAGTTACTGCCTTGGTAAAAAGTAAATGTCATTTTGTGTGTGTGTGCATTCCTCCTTATATTTCTGCCTCAAATTAATCAGTCTTTAATCAGATTTTGCACATATGGCCCTGCCCCCTTATCACAAAATCACTGTCACCCGCTAAAAACATTACATTTAGAAACAGTTATGTAAATATGCTCTGAGAAACTGGAGCAGTCACTATTGCAAGCACACAGGGTCCTACACCTAAGGTAATCCATTTGGCTTTGCTTTGACCTTTAGTTCTCTACTAAACTATGACAGATTGTGTTTGCGACAGAAAGGGATATTTTATTAAGTATGCAGATTGCAAAAATATGGATTGTACCTTTGCAACAACAGCATCTTTTTTAATTTTATAAATGATAAATTAAGAGAAAAGGAAAAGAAACCTTCAAACCACAAAAATAAGAGGAAAAAAAAGATTCTTTGTATCTTATGGCTGTCTAAAGTACACCAAAGTAATGTCAATGTCTTTAATGCAGCAGGGGGGTGATGAGGAAGAATGCAGATAAGTCTGCAGGAAGATGGATGACAGGTAGGTGATGCTACCATGAGGCACCCTCTTGTGGCAGGTCTGTAGAGGCCAAAATCTCTCAGTGTTGCAAAGCAGGGCAGGGAATTCAGTTAGAAGGAAGCATGTGTGTTTGCCCTGCTCTGAGTTTTGCCCACTCGTTTCATCTCCAGGCTGACCCATTGCAATGGGCCTCTGTCAATGGTGATGACATCCTCATTCTTCCTTGGAAGGTTGCACGCCTAGCATCCTTTGAAATGGTTTGTCCTTTCTGGGGTGTTGTATTTGGTGAGTGGGTTTGCCTGTTTGTTCAGGGTGCCTGGAAATGGATCATTTCTGTTTCCAGGCGCATTACTGAGTCTGTCCTATCTTTAATAAATATTGAATTAAAATGCTGCTGCTTTTTAGTTGATTTGATTGATTTTTTTTTTTTTGGTTTCTCCATCCCAATCCGCCTTCATGTTGCACAGGGATTATTCATTTTCTTCTCTGTTGGCATATATTCCAGCCTCCCAACGAAGTGCTAGGGCGCTCTTCCTGCGATTCACCCTGGTAGCCTCAAGGACCTGGAAAGGAAACAAAAATACCATTTTGTTTATTTGCCCTTCTCTGATGCTCCCTGTTGTTCATCCCATCTCCTTTGCAGGAACTTGCACATACACACAAAGCTGGACTATGGAACCCTTATGCACAGAGGCAGGCACTGTTGTACTACTCCTGTAATTAAGCAGATGCTAGGGTTAAAATAAGGATTACACAATCAAACCTGTATATACAGCAGCATTAACTTAGGTCTAAATCTGCAGGCCTGAGTGAAGATGCTACATCTTCCAGAGGAGGGCCACTCACATGGTCAAGGGGCAGCAGGGCAGGCCCTATGAGGAGAGGCTAAAGGGCCTGAACCTATTCAGCCTCCACAAGAGAAGGCTGAGAGGGGATCTGGTGGCCGTTTACAAATTCACCAGTGGGGACCAGCGGGAATTGGGGGAGGCTCTGTTCCCCCGGGCACCACCCAGGGTTACTAGGAACAACGGCCACAAATTGTTAGAGAGAAGGTTCAGGCTGGACATCAGGTGACATTACTTTACAGTCAGAGCTGCCAGGCTCTGGAATGGGCTCCCAAGGGAGGTGGTGCTCTCTCCTACCTTGAGGGTCTTCAAGAGGAGGCTGGACAGATATTTGGCTGGGGTGATATGATCCCAACACCCATTCCTGACTGGGGCAGGGGGTTGGACCTGATGATCTGTTTAGGTCCCTTCCGACCCTAAGTACTATGATACTATGATTCACAAGATAAACCCAGAGATTTCAAATAAAAATCCAGAGCATCGGAAACATTCTGACCTGTTACGGTCTTTCTGAGTTCTTTGTAACAGAAGAATTGCTCTTTTATTTTTCTGTAGTCAAGAAACAAGAGATAACATTTGGCTTTTTCCAAGGGATGCCATGAGTCTACAAAGATTGAGAACCAGTGGCTTAGTGTTATTCACCATGTGGCCTGTTGATATTGGGGCAGCGTTGCCTTAAAATGAACTTCTGGATCCAGGCCTATGTTACTTTACTATGAGTGAATACCCCAAATGAAAATGACATGACATTAAGAATTAAGAGCAGCATAAATCAAAGAAATGCTATAAGAAGCAAGGGCCATGGAACTGTTTGATGAAACACAAATGATTTACTGATGACCATTTTATTGTTAAATATTTGATAAGATTTTCATAAGTGAAGTGCCTTTTAACTAACTGCCATGTTCAAAGTCCCTGAAGAAGAGGCCTTTTAATTCACTGAAGAGGATAGTTCATCAGACATAAACCAGTGGGATTAATGCTGTCTAGCTGAAATCAGAGGCTGCTTGCAGACATTTAAAAGAAAAAAAAGAAAAGAGAAAAAAGCAGCGTTTTACTTTAAACTTGCCAACAAGAGGCAGTGCATTAGTTGGACGTGGCTCACCCGATGTCTGTACAGATTGGATGCTTCAGTGGGGCTTTTTTGGTGCTTTTATCTAATAGCTGATTGAATCCGCTTCAGATAAAAGCGCAAAAAAGCCTCACTGAAGTGCCCAATCTATACAGATAGTGGCAAGCAGCCAGAGTGCTTATCCCATAGTATTAAGCTCATCATTTAAGAAGCCACTGGCCTGCATTAGGAACAGCTCAATTTTCCTAGAAACTTACGTCAAATAGACAGCAAAACAGGCTCAGTCCTTGGTCAAATATTATAGTGAATCTAAACAGGTTTTATTTTTATGGACTTTGCTCATAATGTGCAAGACCTATTCCATAAATAGCTGCAGAGATAACCCCTGGGATTTGGGTACATGCACAGTAATACACTGAAGTAAATGGAGCTAATCCATTTAGGTAAGGTTGTCAGAATCTGGCTCATGGCTTTCAAAGAACCCTTAAATGCCAGCCTGTGTCCTTAGTAGTAGAACATAAGATTCCCATTGAGCACAAACAGTAAAGGTCAAGGACTGGAGCTAACCAGCAGGAACTGCATTCTTTATGCAGTATATCCTGATATATGCCCTTCAGGTGATGACTTCATATGTCCTGAAGTGTCCTGAACAGGTCAGGACTATTTATGAAGTAGAGTGCTATTCAGTGCAAGTTAGGGTAATGGAACTTGGCAAGAGAGGCAGTGAGCTGCTGGGAAGAGATGGCCTCCACCTCTCTCCCCTAGGGAGGAGGCTCTTCTCAGCCAGACTGGCTGACCTGCTCCACCGGGCTTTAAACTAAGCCCGTTGGGGAACGGGGGGACTACCGCCACTGCTGGCCCGCTGAGCAATCCTTGCAAAGCCAGCAGATCACGGCGCTTCAGGGAGCCCACCCCTGCCCCAGCCCTGGTAAAATCTGTGTGCAAGGAAGGAGCCCCCCAGGGGGCACTTGCCTGCCTGTACACTAATGCCAGGAGCTTGGGGAATAAGCAGGAGGAGCTCATCCTCCTGCTCAGTGCAAACAATTACGATGTCATAGGGATAACGGAGACCTGGTGGGACTCCACCCATGACTGGACCACGGGGATAGATGGGTATACCCTGTACAGGAGGGATCGTGTAGAGAAAAGGGGTGGGGGGGTAGGTCTCTATGTTAAGGAAAGCTACACGTCCCTGCAAGCCGATATTGGCGACCAGGGTGGACGGCTGGAGACCCTCTGGGTTAAAATCCGTGGGGAACACGGCACAGGGGACACAATGGTGGGAGTCTATTACCGACCTCCCACCCAAAGTCCTGAGCTTGACCAGGAGTTTGCCCAGGAACTGGCTGAGGCAGCTTGCTCCAGGACCATGGTTGTCATGGGTGACTTCAATTACCCAGACATCTCGTGGGAGGATCGCTCAGCAAAATCTGAGCGGTTGTAGAGCTTCCTCTCGTGCGTGGATGACCTCTACCTGACTCAAGAAGTCTATGGGCCAACGAGAGGCAAAGCGCTGCTCGACCTGGTACTGGCTACTGGGGGTGACCTAGTCGGCGACCTAGTGATCGATGGGAAGCTGGGTGACAGCGACCATGAGCTGATCACCTTCACCATCCGCCGAAAAGCTGGCAAGTCGGTCAGCAACGCGCAAGTCCTTGACTTCAGGAAAGCCGACTTTGATAAGCTCAGGAGGCTTGTCAGTGAGGCCCTAAGGGACCGTGACCACAGGGAGAGGGGAGTTCAAGAGGAGTGGTTGCTCCTCAAGGGAGCGATCCTCAATGCACAAACTAAGTCTATTCCATCTCGGAGGAAAGGCAGCAAGAGGGCACAGCAGCCCCCCTGGCTCTCCAGGGACCTAGCAGATCTCCTGAGGCTAAAAAGAAAGGCCTACAAAGGGTGGAGGATGGGAGTCACCTCCTGATAACTGACGCCCAGGAAAAAGCCAACCTATTAAATAGGTACTTTGCGTCAGTCTTTCATCAGTCCCATGGGACGCCCATGCCCGCTACAGGGCCGGGAAGTCCGGGTGAGGGTGATCCCCTGCCCTCCATTAATGCTGACTTTCTGAAGGAACATCTTGAGAAGCTGGATACCTTCAAGTCAGCTGGCCCTGACAATCTTCACCCCAGGGTACTCAAGGAGCTGGCGAGCATCATAGCCCAGCCTCTAGCACGGATCTTTGAAAACTCTTGGCGCTCTGGTGTAGTGCCCGAAGACTGGAAGAAGGCCAATGTGGTGCCTATCTTCAAGAAAGGGAGGAAAGTGGATCCGGCTAACTATAGGCCCATCAGCCTGACTTCTATCCCGGGGAAGATCTTAGAAAAGTTTATTAAAGAGGCCATCCTTAATGGACTGGCCGACGTCAACATCTTAAGGGATAGCCAGCACGGGTTTGTTGCGGGTAGGTCTTGCTTGACCAATCTCATTTCCTTCTACGACCAGGTGACCTATCACCTGGACAAGGGAGAAGAGATTGATGTCATATATCTTGACTTCAAAAAAGCCTTCGATCTGGTGTCCCATGATCGCCTCTTGGAGAAACTGGCCAATTGTCGCCTTGGGTCCTCCACGATCCGCTGGCTGGAAAATTGGCTCCGGGGTCGGACCCAGAGGGTAGTAATCGATGGAAGTCACTCATCGTGGTGTCCTGTGACCAGTGGGGTCCCCCAAGGCTCTGTCCTTGGACCCATACTGTTCAACATCTTCATTAATGATGTGGACACTGGAGTCAGAAGCGGACTGGCCAAGTTCGCCGATGACACCAAACTTTGGGGCAAAGCATCCACACCAGAAGACAGGCAGGTTATCCAGGCTGACCTGGACAGGCTCAGCAAGTGGGCGGACGAGAATCTGATGGTGTTCAATGCCGATAAATGCAAGGTTCTCCACCTTGGGAAGAAAAACCCTCAGCATCCTTATAGGCTCAGCAGTGCTATGTTGGCTAGCACTATGGAAGAAAGAGACTTGGGGGTCATCTTTGACCACAAGATGAACATGAGCCTGCAATGCGATGCGGCGGCTAGTAAAGCGACCAAAACGCTGGCTTGCCTCCATAGATGCTTCTCAAGCAAATCCCGGGACGTCGTTCTCCCCCTGTACTCGGCCTTAGTGAGGCCGCAGCTGGAGTACTGTGTCCAGTTTTGGGCTCCACAATTCAAAAAGGATGTGGAGAAGCTTGAGAGAGTCCAGAGAAGAGCCACGCACATGATCAGAGGTCAGGGAAACAGACCCTACGATGACAGGCTGAGAGCCCTGGGTCTCTTTAGCCTGAAAAAGCGCAGGCTCAGGGGTGATCTGATGGCCACCTACAAGTTTATCAGGGGTGACCACCAGCATCTGGGGGAACGTTTGTTCACCAGAGCGCCCCAAGGGATGATGAGGTCGAATGGTCACAAACTACTTCAAGATCGTTTCAGGCTGGACATAAGGAAGAATTTCTTTACTGTCCAAGCCCCCAAGGTCTGGAACAGCCTGCCACCGGAGGTGTTTCAAGCGCCTTCATTGAACACCTTCAAGATGAAACTGGATGCTTATCTTGCTGGGATCCTATGACCCCAGCTGACTTCCTGCCCTTTGGGCGGGGGGCTGGACTCGATGATCTTCCGAGGTCCCTTCCAGCCCTGATGTCTATGAAATCTATGAAAAATCTATGAAACTTGGCCCTCTACTCTCAGTTATACCCATGGAGCCCTGCAGGAGACAAGGTATAGTTGAGAGCAGAATTAGCTTCGTCTTTACATTCTGGCTGGGAGCTTCAAAGTGACCAACAGACTTAGGTATATTACTACACGTAAAATGTCCCCACTGAAAACCCTTAGTAGGAACAATTTGCTATTACTGCTCTCTAGATTTTATCACTTGTTTGGAATGGCTTCTAAAATTGGCACGTCGTCTTACCAGAGATTATAGTGAAAGATTCTCTCCTTAAGTGAATAACAGCTCTGGAGAGGAGTGGAAAGATCATGCCAATGAAAATAGCAATATGAAGTAAAAATATTTTATTTGGAAAAAGCAATTTAATTGCAAGTCAAAATAAAAGAATTCAGAGAGTGGAACAACGTCGGAAGGACAGACAAGTATACAAAAAATACGTGGAATTGATTTTATTTGAAAAAAAAATGTCCTTTATGTCTCTTGCTAGATAGATGACAGAGTTTCAGCTCAAGAGATATTGTAAGAAGTTACAGAAGGTTGTTTCATGTCATTATGCCCTCTTTAATATATCACTTGTCAGAATAAAATATGACAGAATGGTTAAGTTCAAGATTTATTTACCTGTTCCATAGTGACAGGTAGAGAGAGAAATCTACTGGAGAGACAGCAATAACAATAGCACCAACAGCTGATAAAAGCTTGTAGGGGCATGCTTCAGTAAAAAATGGACAATCACCCCAAGGCACATGTTGCTGAGTGAAACTGCCAAGCCCCATGTATCTCTAGTTAATTTCAGTCAGTGGCACAGAATATTGTTGTGTAGATTCCTCATGTTCTTTGGATGATACTGACATGGACAGAATTAAAACACAGATAATGCAAAGACACACACAAGCAGAGAGAGAGAGAGACAAAAGTGAGAATTCTTGCTCCAACTGAAGTTAGTGGAAAAATTTCCATGAATGTCAACGAGGCCAAATGTTCACCCATGGCCAGATCCTATTCCACCTATTAGGCATCAACATGGACTTAGGCACCTAAGTGCAATTCTATTCCACCCTGTTTAAATCCCTAAAAAACCATTAATGCATAAGATGGGTGGGTCCTCCTTTCCTTCTTGATGCTTTTTTGTGATTCAATCTTAAGGGTAAGACAGCGCTACGTTACAAAAGTAGAATTATTAACGAATTTTTAGGGACAAGTGGAATAGAATTGCATTTTGATGCCTAAGTCCACTTAGGTGCTCAATAGGTGGATGAGGGTCTAGCCCTCTGGTTACTTATACACATGTGGGGAGCCTGCTTCGACACACCGGAAATCCAGTGTGTCAGAGCAGACTTGCTGGAGCACGTAAATTGATGTATGCTGGCAGCCTCGTGCGCTACATGTATCAGTGGCGTAGCATGCCTCCACACTGAGAAAATGGTGGCAGTGTGCTTGGAAATAGATTTCATAGACATTAGGGCTGGAAGGGACCTCGGAAGATCATTGAGTCCAGCCCCCTGCCCAAAGGGCAGGAAGTCAGCTGGGGTCACAGGATCCCAGCAAGATAAGCATCCAGTTTGCTCTTGAAGGTGTTCAATGTAGGCGCTTGAACCACCTCCGGTAGCAGGCTGTTCCAGACCTTGGGGGCTCAGACAGTAAAGAAATTCTTCCTTATGTCCAGCCTGAAACGGTCTTGTAGTAGTTTATGACCGTTCAACCTAGTTGTCATCCCTTGGGGTGCTCTGGTGAACAAACGTTCCCCCAGATGCTGGTGGTCACCCCTGATAAACTTGTAGGTGGCCATCAGATCACCCCTGAGCCTGCGCTTTTCCAGGCTAAAGAGCCCCAGGGCTCTCAGCCTGGCATCGTAGGGCCCTGCTTCCCTGACCTCTGATCATGCGCATGGCTCTTCTCTGGACTCTCTCAAGCTTCTCCACATCCTTTTTGAATTGTGGAGCCCAAAACTGGACACAGGACTCCAGCTGTGGCCTCACTAAGGCCGAGTACAGGGGGAGAATGACGTCCCGGGATTTGCTTGAGAAGCATCTATGGATGAAAGCCAGCGTTTTGGTCGCTTTACTAGCCGCCGCATCGCATTGCAGGCTCATGTTCATCTTGTGGTCAAGGATGACCCCCAAGTCTCTTTCTTCCATAGTGCTAGCCAACATAGCACTGCTGAGCCTATAAGGATGCTGCAGGTTTTTCTTCCCAAGGTGGAGAACCTTGCATTTATCGGCATTGAACACCATCAGATTCTCGTCCGCCCACTTGCTGAGCCTGTCCAGGTCAGCCTGGATAACCTGCCTGTCTTCTGGTGTGGATGCTTTGCCCCAAAGTTTGGTGTCATCGGCGAACTTGGCCAGTCCGCTTCTGACTCCAGTGTCCACATCATTAATGAAGATGTTGAACAGTATGGGTCCAAGGACAGAGCCTTGGGGGACCCCACTGGTCACAGGACACCACGATGAGTGACTTCCATCAATTACTACCCTCTGGGTCCGACCCCGGAGCCAATTTTCCAGCCAGTGGATCGTGGAGGACCCAAGGCGACAACTGGCCAGTTTCTCCAAGAGGTGATCATGGGACACCAGATCAAAGGCTTTTTTGAAGTCAAGACATATGACACGTTCGATGTGTTTTAGTCCACAGAGTACCGCTACCATTTTCTCAACATGGAGGCGCTGCTGATACATGACGCGTGTGCGCTTTTCATTAGTGCACCTTGGCACTGCATCGGAAGCACATGTAAAAATACCCTCTGCATCTAAATTGAGTTGCAGTTGATGAGAAGATTGGTTATCCTGCAGCCTTTCAGATATGCATAAGAACCAAGACTCAACAAGGAAGAGCAAGCAATTCCACAGGTGTGGGAGGTGTCATAAAATAATTTTAAAGCCTGCCCCTCTTCCCCCCCGACACCCCTTTCCCTCCCTCCCCCAGCAGCATATACAGGTCCTGCTTTACCACATTTTCTAAAATGGTCCAACACTAAATACTGGGAGCCTCCCTAAATATTGCAAACAAGAGGAGTGAACAGCCTACTGTGATGGTAATCACCATTTGTATGTCCATTTTTAAATCCTAATGCTTGTATTTAGATATGTTGGGCTTGATTTTTAAAGCATGGCCTTTCTTCTTAGTTAAATAATTAGAAGCACATAAACACGTGCAAACAAGATCATTACTCATTAACTCAATCATTAAAATGAATAAGTGGAGTCCTAATGAGGTCTGAGACAGTCAATTTTAGTAACTGTACACACAGCTATCTATGTGCACGTGAAACTTCTGTATAAGTGAAATGTACTCAAAACTGTCGGAAAAATGCACAAAAGAGGATGCCTACTCTTGAAAAGTTGGCTATGGCTGCCCCAAAACAGGAAGTTTAGTTCTTGGCTTTTGGCCAGACAATCACACAACTGTACACAGCAAACAGTGCTTTCTATTCCACAATATGAAGGCCTTTTATTTACCAGTCACACTTCCTGCTAAATCCTGTTTCTACAGAATATGCACATGTTGTTGGAGGCTCATTGATGGTTGAAAGCCTTAGACTGTAAACAGATCTCTTATTCGTGGCAGTTCTGATTGCCCCAGGTTTTAATTTGGATCAAAACAGGAGTGGCAGGATTGAAACAAGAGGCCCTTCCAAGCTGCACTGAGGTTCTTGTCAGTAGGTGATGAGCGAGAGCACCCAGCATGGTAGGCTTGTTTCTGGAATGAGCCACAAGTTAATTATTGTATTTACTCATATCCAAGATGGAGATTTTTTTCCCCTTTCAGCATGGAATGGTCTTGGATTCAAGTACAAAGGGGGCAGGGGAGGAGGGCCTGCAGCTGTGGCTCCAGCTTTGCCTCCTCTGCTACCTGTGCGAGTTCCCCTGTTGTCTCTGTCCCTCAGCATCTTCCCCCCTCTGGCCCTCTGCTACATCTGCCTCTCCCCAATCCTGGCCCTTGCTGTCTCCCCCTCACTACCACACCTCCTCCCACCACAGCTCCACCTCCAAAGCACATGGCTGCTCTGGTCCCAGCACAGCCACACAACAGCAGTGGTGGTGGTGGCAGCTATGGCTCCAGGGCCAGGACTGGGGTTGGGGCCGAAGCTGACCCTGCCACAGCTGCTGCAGCATGGTTGGGTTGGGGCCAGAGTAACCATGTACTCTGTGCCCAGGGCTAGAACTGCATTGGAGGATAAGTGGTAGGGGGCAGGGGGAAGGACAGAAAGCCGGGGGGGGCATGTGCCAGGGTGGGGGAAAGTGCTAGGAGGGCAGATGCCTTGTGGGAGGGGGGCAAGGTGAAGGGCGAGGATGCAGGTGGCAGAGAGGCTGACAGTAGGCACTGGGGTGGGGACAACAGGTGGCAGGGGGTGCAAGTGGTGATGGGAACAGACAGTAGGAAGCAAGGGAAAGGAGTCAGGGGGACAAATTTAAGATGACCCTCTAACAGTTAGATTCTGGACATGGAAAATTATAGCAAATTTATAAGTTTTCCATCTGTAGAATCTAATTATTGGGGGGTCGTCTTAAATTCAAAAAGTCATCTTGGATTCAGTACATACAGTAGATGAGCCACAATTAACTTACAGATGCACACAGAGGTATATGTGCCTGGGGAGAAGGGGGGTTGATGGAAGAGGTGGAAGGAGCTGTTAGCGCATTTTATCCTATGTAGCTCACAAGTACTGGAAGCAGGCCAATGAGTGTGACTGTTTGTAGGATCCTGGTACAAAAGGCTTTCTCTAGGTATAAATACAATGTCTGTTTATAGCCTTAGAGAAGAATGCAAATTTGGTGCCTTTCAGTGTGTTAGAATATATTTGGGGCCAGCAGTGGTGACAGCCTGTCTTCTCACTTTCAGTTTTGTGATTGGCAAATTTATGCTGGCCACCATTAAAACTTTTCAGCTGCCTCTGAAACTAAACACCATTACTAGAGCATTCCTTATGGTGTATTTGAAATATTCTCAATATGAATGGGTAAAATTATGTAGTTATCAAAGATAAAACCAGAAGTTTCTAAGGACAACAACTGACACAAGCACACGTTATCTATGCATGCAGGTGTCAGCAGTTTCTCTAAGAACTGGAACAAGAAAAAGGTGTGGCATACTTTTATTGTACAATCCAGTCTGGAAGAAGATATGCCATGCCAGTCTGGGGAATAGTCACAGTCTAACAGTATAATTGGGACTACCATTGACACTGGTAAGAGCTGTGTTGCTAAGGACTTCCACACCGAGGTGAGAATCCATAACAAAAAAGCAGCAGGACTGAAAGAAAGGCCATTTCCTAGGGCAGATGCTTAATGACAAAGATCAGAGTTGAAAGTTTTTAAGCTGTACAAAACATGAAAATCGTTAGACAGCTTAAGTCTCCCACTTCTTTCCCACTTGCAGTGATAGTAGATTTGGCAAGAAGAGGAATATCTATTGTATCATACATGATTATATTATATGCTGTTATTATATATATTTATTTTATATGGGAGCCACTTACCCATTTCCAGATGCACTGCATGAATTAGGAACCTAAAATCTATTTTCTCAGCTCATGCCTTTTACAGGGCACTGCATCCCGATACACACTGGCCAGTAATAGATGACAGTCTGAAGGAGGAAAAGGGCCAGGGAATGTGTGTAGGACCAGGTCAGTAGAAATTCAGACACTGAAAAACATTTGCACAAAGTGGCTACCTGAATAATGACTATAAGTAAGTCTCTTATAGTAAACCACACGGGAAGTTATCTAATTAATGAAGCCCTTGAAGTTGGATAAAACTTTTTTTCCCTTTGATCTCAAGGGATTTTTTGCAGATACCCATTTTTGGGAGAGTGTGCATGTGTGTGGGAGGGTTGGGTGGGCTCAAGATTTGTTGCAGAGATTTATAGAGTAGAGAGATGTATGTGCCAATCACCAGAATGTATTCCTAGATGGCAGAATACTTCTTAGACACAAGTGCCTATTTGTTTCCCTTCTGAGGCTCAGAGGATACAAACAGAAGCACACGCACACATAGAAAATCTTGT
>NW_005842707.1:542962-556127 GCF_000455745.1 Alligator sinensis
TAATATTTTAGTATTGCAAAATATTTAATTGATTTCAGCTTCTGCTCTTAAAAATGAAGGAACAACAGTGTGTTCAAAGCCAATGTTTCAAGGGATACAGGCTTTGTATGCTTCTCCTCCCCAGACGTTCTTCTCAAACACTTCAAGTTTGACTTAAAGCACCCCTGCATCTGCAGCTCTGGGTCTTTCCTTTGCATGGATTACCAATGGTACATAATCATGTGGTGTCTGTGGTCACCATATTGTTATATAGACAAACTACTCAATATAGGGACAATGATGAGGCCACCAAACTCATTCATTTGTGACCTGAATCCATGAGTTGAAACAAAGCTGTCCAAGAGGATACTTTGTTCAGAATTCAAATTTTTATATTACTGAACACGCTGTCACTGCAGATGCAGAGGAGTTACAGCTCTTCAATCTGGGGCCACAATTCCTCAAAGTCTAGAGATGAATGCACCAAGGGTTTTCGTTTTACCCCTGACAGAGAAGGGCTCAGCTGAGAGGGTCACATGTAAATCAGGACTGAAGAAGGTTCTGATCCTAGACTTTGATTTGGTCCCATCTCTCTAATTACAATCTTCTCACCTCTGAAAATTGTAATTAGATTTCCAGCACTAGCAAAACAAAAAGGTGCACATGATGAATCAGAGGGTTTCCCCCACATACATGCCCTCACCGCATTTCTGATGTGATACAGCACTGACAATCAGCATGGAAATGCAAACTGCAGCCACATGCACCTGGTACCACCATGCAAGAGAAAGCAAAAATAAGCAGTTGAAAAGTACCTCAGAAGTAACCTTGCTAGACAGTAATTTACAGGTGTACTGGCAGAAAGGGAAAAGACCAACATTAGTACAAGGAACAAACATATTGAACTTTGGAAGCAAATCAAAAAACCCCAAAACCCAGTGAGAATGGGTACATCCCATAGCAGTGGACCTGAAATGGTCTGGCATCATTCCCAGCTTGGCCCCCTTCCTCTTGGCCAACCACACTCTTGGGTGTTCAAACTGTTGCAGTCTTCCTGCTATCCTCATCCTTTCATCAATCCACTGCAGTGGCAACTTCTTTAGAAATAAAGAGCTAGAGAAAGAATATCTTCCCCTGTCCCTTTCCCCTGTGATGCAGTGAGGTCCTTCCTATGGCAGGTGTACTGGATTTGGCCTTGGCCAAGGAAAAACTACTTTGACTTGAAAAGCCAATAGCTGAAAGTATGAAGAGGAGGAGCTGTGCTGAAGAACAGCACACTAAGAGACAGAAAAAGTGTAGTCTGCACATTAGCTTCCTTGGATAAATGAGATGATAACTCATGGTTCCAAGGTGTTCTTTCTCCTCCTCATGTTTCTTGTATGGATAGCACCCAAGGCTCCCATCATGCAAACACCACCTTTCCTATTATTTGTTGTAACACATTGCAGGACTTTTGCATATACCCCAAGATAGCTCCATTTCAACAGGATTACTCACTTAGACTCATAGAAGAGTAGGGCTGGAAGGGACCTCAGGAGGTAATCTACTCCAACTTCCTGCTCAAGGCAGGATCACCTCCATCTAAACCACACTTAGGGAAACATTATGTCAAACCTACTAAGTTATGTAAAGTGCTCGCAGTATTCAGATAAGTGTTTGTTGAGCTTTGTTCTTTTCTGTGTTACACAGTCAAAGGGAGCATTTGACACGACAGAACTTAGCTTCCAGCAGCTTAGGAAGTCTCTGATTTCTTTGGCATTCAACTGGTGAGCTGAGCAACAGTCCTGCCCTACAGGACTGGATTTCCAAAATGGCAGCTGTCTGTCTGACTGGTAATTATGCTTCTTTAATATATTTTTAAATGGTTCAGCAATTTGCTCTTCTCTGTAATTACTCTCTTTTGTCTGACACTGCATTTTTAAAGGCCTTTGCTGATAAATCAGAATTAATGGTTGTTTAAATAATTATTGCTTAGCCTGGCACACAAAATATTAGCTCAAACCAAAGATGGTGCAAGCTTGGCAAGACAAAGTACACCCCTTCTTATGATTTCTCTTCCTCCCAGTCCTGACAGTTGTTTATAAAAGAAAAAAGGGAGGACAACTAAAACACTCCAACTGTTTCAAGGAGGACTTATGCTGTCGCAGGATTTGGGATGTGAGGGGGGGAGGGAGAAGGGGCAAGGCCAAGGTCAAAGAGCCACCTGAGCTTAGTTACCCAAAGGGCCAGCATGATTAAGGCACACCAGTTCCTCTTGTCAGCAGTGCACAACAAGGTCATGTGGCTAGCACTGCATCTTGCTGCCTTTGACCCCCTAGCCTGAGGGATCGGGTACTCATTTACAGATGGTGGACAGGGGACAGCAGAGCTGGCATGAATTTGGGCAAGGCTGCAAAGCCCTGTCTAGAGAATAGCAAGATACTCTAATTGCTCTGCTACCACACCCTGAGAAACAGAAATATATTACTAAAAAAAGCTGGGCTCCAAATGGGTTTATAGAACATAGGTATGAAAACAAAACTGGGCCAGACCTTCAGCTGACTCCTTTAACTTAAATGGAGTGCTGTTTATCTGTGCCAGGACCTGGTCTGCAATTTGTACAATAGTGGTAATTGTCTGACAGTATAACTTTTAAACAACAAATACCTCAATAGTTTTAGCATCAGCAAGCAGCAGACACCCAGAACCATGCTTCTATGGGATGTTGCTCTACTTTCATAGCAAAGTTCTTGGTCAAGACATTGACTCGCATTTCAAAATACAGGAGACAAAACAATCATGGCCAACTTCTTTTCTAGGTGGGACCTGTGCAGCTCTGTGGATTCTGACTTAGATGCACAAGTAGAGCTTAGAAGAGAGAGTATGACCCTGTGTTTTAATGGCACCTTTCATTTGCGTGTGCTCTGAGGTTCACAACATACAGCAGGTAACAACCGAATGACTATGATAATGGATTCCAGCCATAAGCTGATGGGCAGGGTAAGTCACCTTCATTCATCATGGGAGACAGCGCTACAAGGAAAAGTTCATGATGACAGTGTAACTTGGCTTTACCCATCAGCAATACATTGAACTGACTGATAGAAATAAGCTCCAAAGTTATCAATGCCACCTGAGGATGGATTCTCCAGTCACCTGCACTGTTTTTGCACCACTAAATTAATTTTAAGTTACCCCTAGTCTACACTCAAGGAAAGTGAGGAAAGAATCATACCTCAAATCTCTTGAATGAGATGCCTCATGGCACCATATCACGGGCGCTAGGATGGCAAAATATAGAAGGGGGAAAGTCCTAATATCTTCCTGGGGGAGACAGTTATGAACATTACCCAACCTGAACACAGGAAAACTGCCTATAAGACGCAAAGGAAACTGGACAGTAACCCATTCTTGAAGAGGTGCCTTCACTGTATGAAAGGAAGACACCAAGTTTCTTGTGTCAGAGAAAATAAATGGTGAGTTGAAACATGCTGGCTACCAGGAGGTAGGAAGACCTCCTTAAGGGTTTAATTTTGCTGCACTGATGTCAACTAAAGTTTGGTCACTGACTTTAGTGAAAATGGGATCAGCTCCTAAACCAGTGCAGCATCTGTTTGAACCTTAAAACCAGCCCTCATGTTTTGCATTAATTCACAGCCAAAAAATGCAGTGGGTTCCTCTCTCATTTAACTCTTTCTAATTTTAAATACCATATGGTGGTGTATAATAATAATGATGATTAAACAGCCACAATTAACATCCAGCACATTTTGTGGGCTACTGTTTACAGTATAAACTTGAAAGTCTTTCGAGTTAAAAAGGCTTTATTTCAAATGGAAGTGGTTAGGAAGGCAGTTTCCTTAGATGATGAGCTGGTATTGTCTTCCTTACATTCCAAGTGTTTGAAATGTGTGTAGCACATTGTGGGTACTACAGGGAATAAACAACAACAAAATTCAGCTGTAATGGCTAATAATACTGAAATCCATTTAAGAGTTTATGCTATTTGTCTATCCTACATATACACACAACACAGGGATGCACAACAAGGGAAGAACCTTTTGCAAATCCCTGTGCATGGATAGGAAAAGAGATTGCTTAAAGCGCACACCTGATCTGTGACTGGCATGTGAAATTCACAAGTGAACTCCCCATCAATGCTGGTATTGCAAAAACCTGAATGGGAGGCACCTATGAGACTAACTCAGCAGGATTCTTGTAATTTTTTCCTTTCTGCATCTGCCAAAGAAGAGAGCAAATGGCACGGGAAACAGCATTTTGTCTGCTGTCAGGTGTCGGATATCCTTTGGCATTTTCCTGATCCAAACCAGGAACAATCCCAAACATTGCTTTCAGGGAATCTATCCATTTAGGCTAAACCATTGCATTCTGGACAAGGACTCTGGGAATTTAATGAATATTGGGTGAACACCAGTGTTGGACAGACCCAATTTATACACCTCAAAAAGTGTTGTTGTGTCGCTCACCACAATGTCTCTGTAAGAAATGATTTACAAGTTGATCAGGTCAGTTAGGCTTGGGCTTATTAGTAGTAGATTGGACTCTAACTTTCATATAGATTCTTTCCTCCTTTCAAATGAGTTGCCTTAAATACCTTTAGACTACTCAGCGAGTCATTTTGAAAAGAACACCTGGCATTTAAGAAGCTAAAAGTTGTCCTCCCAACCTCAGCTCGTGGCCTGCAATGAAAGATAACCCAGTGCTACACGTAGAAGAGCAAAAGGGAAGAGCATACTTACACTGCTATCATCCATCCTCTCACGCCTCTTAGTCTTGTGCGTTTCATAATCTTCCATGAGGGTCTGCATCAAATTCTTTGGGCGCTGGGATCCTGCAGCCTCATCAGGCAGTGAGTCAGGTTGCGAGAGGGGACTTTCTGCTGTTGGGGATGGTGGAGGCCTGATCTTCTCTATTTTCCCTAAAATGACATGAAAGGAGTTGCATTTTCTAAGTGGACTGACTCAGGGATAATTTAACTGAAGTGCGACAGCTGGTAAAAGGTACCAGCTGGAGAAATATTTTCAACTTGGTTTAGAGAGACACATTTGGAAACTCATATTATAAAATAAACTCATAAAACAAACACAGCTGAAGTGACTTTCTACTGACCCCTGTATTCCCCTCAGCCTAAACTACACCTATGCAGATGTTTAAGAAACTTTATTTCTGTGAAATGATATATCTTTGAACCTCTCCTACCACTGCCAATCGCTGGGGATCTGGCTGAATTAATAATAGAGGTCTTGCTTCTATACTCTGGAAACTGCTGAACTTACTTTCATTGGATCAGAGACTAAAAGAATTGTATGGTCCAGTGCAGACAGCTCCAAGCCACAGTCTATGCAGGGTTTGCTGATGGCCCAAGGAGAGCAGTCTGCACAGAAAGGATTGGCTCCTGTTTCCAGCTACTAAACTGAATTAAAAGAGCCAAAAAGATACCTCAAAGGCACTTCTAAAATTACTTTTCTAGTCAATTGGTTGTCTCTTCACTGTGTGGTATGTTTATGATAGCTGAACTGATGATAGCTGAACTGGCTAAAAAAAACACGCAAGAACTCTGCAGATGACACCAAGCAGGTGGGACTGCAGACATCTTGGGTGCATCCAGATGAGTGTGTGTGTGTGTGTGTGTGTGTGTGTGTGTGTGTGTGTGTGTGTGTGTGTGTTTCCCTGGGGATGAATAGCAGCAGCACATACTTGTACATACAAGTATGTACTGCTGCTGCCTGTCCTAGGGGAACACCCGTGCATGCATGCTGTGGCGCATAGCAAATTGCCCTAGGTGGGGCTCAGGAGGCTGAGGCCAGGCTCTGGCTTCAGGTGGTGCATGCTGCCACCATGTGTACCACCCTGTTTTTTCTGGATCTCCCAGTGTCAAAAAAAACCTGCCCTGCTGCAAATTAGCAGCATAGCAAATGCCTGCATGTGAGGTGTGTGTGGTCTGTGGTGCCACAAACTTCATGTGCATGCTCGTCTGGACATGCCCCTTGGAGGACAAGTTTAGGATTCAAAATGACCTGGATAAATTGGAGGAAAGGTCTGAAATAAATAGGAAGGATGGAATTCAATAGGAATAAGTGCAAAGTCCTGCATTTAGGGTGGGATGGTCTAATACAATGTACCAATACAAAATGAGGAACAACTGGCTAGGCTGCAGTACTACAGGAAGGGAGATTAGGAGTACAGTGGATTGCTGACCATTGCAGTCCACGAACATGAGTCAATAGTGGAGTATTGCTGCAAAAAAAAGCAATAGCATCCTGCGATATATTAGCAGGCATGTTGCATGCAAGCTACAGGAGGCAATTCTTCCACTGTGTTGAGCCCTGGTCAGGCCTCCCTTGCAGTACTCTTTCCTGTTTTGGGTGCCACGCTTCAACGACGATGCAGATACATTAGAAACAGTTCAAAGGAGAGCAACAAAAAAAAAGTCTAGAAAATGTGACATAGAAGACAACACTTCAAAGAATCAGGGTTATTTAGTCTGAATAAGACCAAACTGAAGAGAGTTGCTATGAAAAGGATGCTAATCAACAGTTCTCTACCTCCAAAAGGAGCATGACAAGAAATACTGTACTTAAATTGCCACAAGGAAAATTTAGGTTGGCTTGTTTATTAAGAAGAACTTTCCAACCATGAAGGTCATTAAGTACTGTATCAGATTACCTAGATGGGTTGTGGGAGCTTTTAAATACAGGTTAAATAAACACTTTTTCAAGGGATGTCCTGCCTAGAGCAAGGGTTTGAACTAGGTGATCTCCTGAAATGCCTTCCAGCCCTATTTTTCTAGAAGAGTGCAGACTGGTCATAACAAGGAGACTGTTACTACTGCTCTGTAATACTATATAAGAGACTTGGGTTCAGTGTCAGCCTGTGGCTTTTATTCTCCAGGTTGGCAGATGCTGGCAGTTCTCCTGGGAGGTCATGACTTATGATGTCACTATGCATTAATGTCCCTGGCTGACAGAGTAGTCTCCATGGGCTCAAGGGCAGTACTATCCAGCCTTCCTCAGCTGGGAGAATGATGATCGTGACTGCAAGCCTCAGGGGTGGGAAGTACAGAGGGTAGAAATACAGCCTTTAAGGCGATGAGAAGATGGAAGCCCTCTTTACTGGAAGTGAAACAAACACAGGGGAATTCTTTCATTTTAAACCTAAGTATAAAATCAGCTAAATATAAATGATGGTTAAAGGAAATGCAGAAACCAAATCCTATCAGTTCTTCCCTGAACGTGGAAGTTGAAAGCTTTTTTAAAATGAAACTGTTCAGAGGGAAACAAATCTTCCAAACCATGTAGATTTTTTAGTTGGCGGTGGAGAGCAGGATTGTTCACGGATTTTCATTCACTCGTCCTTTTGCTGAGACAAATGAATCTAGCAACTCTTGGAAAAAGCCACACAAGCTGTGACCACTAGAGGTCCCACAGCTAGAGCAGGTCAATGAAAGCTCCAGTTAGAATCAATAGGGCTTACTTCTAAAGGAAGAATTGAAACCTAAGTGAATACAACAAAGAACATTTACAAGAAATCCCCTTACAGTGCTTGTTTCATTTTTGACCTAACACAGAAAATCCCCACCATGTTAATATAATATTACAGGCCTGGCTTAAATGGAGAAACACAGAGCTCAGGCGGGAAACTATCCTGTTGTGATGTCCCTAGGCACTGCAGTGCTGCAGGATTTTTCTACCAGAGATTCTCATCTCTGTTAGGTTAGAGCAAATCCACGGACATCACAAGCATAGGGATCTGCCTTGGTGAGCACCATGCTGACCAAGAACATCAAGACCTGTCAGCCAGGGTCCAAAACAAAGGAATCAAAGCAACTCCCAACCCCTGCTGAAACTAATGGGAAGAAAAACAGAAGGGTAAGGGTCCAGTTCCCCACTGCATTACATCATCTTTAAGCTGGTATACACTCCCTTGATCATACTGGAGCAACACAGGGATGAATCAGGCTCCCCAGGCTCACAACAAATAGCTTTTATGTTTTCCTGCTATGACACAATGATCCTGCCATCTGAGTGACTGCTCAGAACCGGACAAAAAGCTCAGGGCTGAAAGCTGTTCCTCCCACTCCCACTGTCACAGTCTGCTGAAAAATAATGTGAGTCTGGACTTTGGGGATCTCAACTAAAGAAAAGAAATGTCTCGAGGAAGCTCTTTATTCCCAGCATGGGCTGGTGGTTCTTGTCACCCCTTGATTCCTATGTTATCAGTAGGAGTCCTCCTGTTAAACAAGTGCTGTTTAATGCATGTCTCACTGCACTCTCATTATTCCTATTTTATAGACGGGGAAGCTGAGGCTAGAGGTAAAGAGCTCTAGCCAAGACCATATGAAGGCTTTTTTTTAGCCCTTTGCAAAATCAATCTGAGAGACAAAGAAATGGCCCACTAATTTGAAATCAGAGCAAAGACATTCACCACTGACATAGGCCGGGGTTTGTTAGCTACTGCCCCCCATAGCAATGCTCAGCTCTTATATAAAAGGCTGAAGGGTAAAACTGACAAGAATTCTGCTCCGGGGGAGGAAAAACAGGTGAACAAAAAGGGAAACAGGGGAATTGAGAACAGTGAGCCTGATCCTGCTCCCATGGCAAAACTCCTCCCAACTCCATTTTAAACACAAGGAAGCTTTTGGGGCAAACCAAGAACCACTATCCCAATTACAGCCACTCAAGTCCCAGTTTGAGGCTATCAGGCTTGACAACGTCTCCCTTTGAGTACGTGCTGCATTCCCTTAAAGGCTCCTCTGGAATGGTTACATGGCATCAAGTAAAGGCTGAAAGAAAACAGCATAAAACCTTCCCTTCCTAGATATAATCCATGTTTTTTTAAAGAGATATTGTCCACTCAGAAAGAAATGACACTGCATGAAAAATGTTCAGCTTCTATAGTTATGTTGAGTAAACCCCTCCTCTTCCCCCACTTCTCCATCAAGACCTCTCTCTTCCAGTTCTGAGAGAGGATTTCTTTCTTTCTTTTAGTGTATATTCCTTTGAGGTTCCTCCCTCATGCATTCTTCAGGAATGGCATAGTGTAATGTCCATGCTCTTCCTAGGCTCTGTAAGTGAATGCAGAGAAAATCCAGAGATACTGCTGTTTTCACATTTGGTGCCTTGCACGTGCCCTGAGACTTCTGTGCAAAAACTAAGCAGTGAGCAAGCAGACCATTTCTTTCCTCTCTGAGCCTGTCTGGACCAGCAGGAGAAGAAAGGAGTCCTGGGGACTCCACACACACGCACACACACACACTCTCTCTCTCTCTCTCTCTCTCTCGCCTGTGTGTGTATATCTAATCCAGGATAAACTATTTAGGAAGGCACTTTAATGAATGTGAATCTGTTGGAACTAGTCAATTTAAAAATAAAATCAAACTAAAATAAAATTAAATTTGACACTCTTCCATAATTATTTTTGCAACTCTATACGTAATTCCTTCACAATAACTAGCTTCTTCTCTAAGATACTTTTTATTCACATAGATTACAAGCATATTTTTGCCTATGTATGACATAACAAAGGCCACATTTTTGATTTAAATATAAGCCTCAAGAATAAAGACTAGACAAAAAGAAACACTGTGCAAGCTGAGATTGTATATGTTTCTGCTGAGCTTGAATACCAAATACCACATAATAAGCCTCTGAAAAACAGGATTATAATGACAGTGAGGATGCAGCCTGACCTATTGCACTCTGCTCCAACAGGGATAGTGTTCTTTCTGAAACCATGTTATACCCTGACAGTTATAGTTTTATGGCAGCTAAAACACACTTAAGCTGCCTATACACATGCTTGTTGGCGTTCTAATTAGAATGAGCCAGAGCAGATTCGATTAATCAAGTCTGCTTTGTGTTCTAATCAGAATGCTGCAGCATCACAGGTATTAAGCCCTTGCACATTTAAAAATGGCTGAGGGATGCTTTAACTAAACCTTGTTGAATGACACTGTGGCATTTTAATTAGAGCAGCTGCCTGTGAACTGCTCTAATTAAAACATTCCCCCCACGAGCCCCTTACGAAAGCGCGTGTAGTTAGTCTTAGTGTATAGACACCCATAGGTTTGCAGCTGTTTGAAAAAGGCAGAAGCTGTTAGGTTCTACTTATTATGTGTAGACAAGCTGGGAATGATACAATGTAGCAAAGCTGCTCCAGTGTTAATACTGCTTTACCCAGCTTGTCCACACATCACAATTAGAACATAACAGCAGCTGCCCTTTTGAAACGTTTTCCTTTTGAAACAGCTTCAAATGTCCTGGTGTCCATACCCTTAAATCAGGTCGGTCAAACTTCTCTATGGCCAGGGGCTGCAAATGGCATTAATATGCAGCTCCTGCACCACACACTGTGCCAGCCATATACTGCAGGGGCAGCCCCCACAAGAACCTGCCCGCTGTGTGGGCACCACTGATGCTGTGTGGCTCCTCATTCCCCAGACCACCGGCTCCCTACTGCCCAGGCAGCACCAGTGGCTTGTGGCTCCAACCTGGGTCCTCTCCCACTGTGAGGTTAAACAGGAAGCGGATGTAGAAGCTTGCAGGCTGCATGAAGCTTGTAGGCTGCCAGTTTGACAACCCTGCTTTAAATGTTCTTCAGAGATATTGTTCTGGTTCGGTTCAACTTAATTTATCCTGGTCTTGCCTACCTCTGCAGCACGAAGCCTGCCAAGTCTGCACAGACCAGCTGTGTTCCTGCTGGAGATTCCTGCCCTGGTCCTGGGAAGCAGAGTCCCATCCACAAAGGGTGACAATGTATTTTGTCCTTTTCCTACAAGCAAGCAGAGAATAAACCCCTCTTCTGAAACAAAACCCATGACTCATACCCTTAACTGTGCTGGTGTGTGATGCCTTCAAGTGTAGTGCAGTATCATCCTAACAGGTGCTGGTTCCCCAAGGTGGAGCAACAGCTATGAAGGCTGAGAATGCTCCTAGCCAACAGTTTTGAAAATATTTCACTCTACAGCCAACATCTATCTAATTCCTAACTTTCCTTTGCTCCATGGAGTCTGGTTTCACGATGAAAAGTCATTTCTGTCCTCCTCTGCTTGGTCTCTCTGATAGCCTTGTCCTGTGATTCTTACCTTAGATGAGTTTCATTTGCTCCATTTCAAATGCGAGTAGGAATAATTATTACAAAAGCAGTATTAGCCATCAAAACATTTGCCCCAAGGATGTGGCCTTGGAGTTCAAGCCCATGCTCACTGAAGTAAATGGGAAAGCTCTTGTTATTCTACGATATACGATTAGGGATTTAATGCAGTCTTTGTGGGTGCTTTGTGTCTTGGAGTTTGATATGACATGTCAGAACTTTCCATTTTAGTTTCAGTGCACTGTTTATGAACAGTCACCTTGCTGCAAAATGGTAGGAAATGAAGGGAAGGCAGAAGAGAGATTCCATGGATTACAGCGGCATAAGTCATATACAATAGCTAGCATTAAGAAGTTGGCAGCTACCAGTGACTGAACAGTGGCATCTCAGATACGAAGGTTAGGGAGGACTTTACACAAGCAATGGCTACGTTAAATTGGGAGAAGTTATTTTCTGAATTGTGACCACTACAGAATGACCCAGGGGATGATGCAGAAGAAGCTCTTTCAACAAGATAGTGCTTTTTCAGAATACACTCAGTGTGGGGGGCAAAACTTTCTTGGAGAGTGGTCCAAGACTGTGGCATGAACTCCCATGGGATTTAGGACCACCATTTGTACTCCATGTGAAAGGTGCACTTCTCTGACCTTGCCTGCTCTCAGATAAATACTGAGCAACATGTATATTTAGAAAAACAAACACACAAATAAAAACCTCAACATTCCTCTTAAAAAAAACCCTAACAAAACAAGACATTCCATGGCAGATACTTCTCCCCTGAGGTCAGGATGAGAGAACAAACAACAAATGACAGCTGTTGGCCAATTCAGTTCTGGGAAGGCACAGATACTATGGTGATAGATATGGTACAAGAACCTCTGCAGAAAAAGAACAATGTATTTTGTTCTTTGGAAACAGTTTTCTGGGTGGTCAGTGCACTCCAAGCAAAAGGGAATGTTTGCCAGCAGTTTACAGACAGGTGTCACATCTGCTGTTTCTTCCTTGCCTTGGAGTGAAGAACTGTACAACATACAGGGCACCAGACATCCTTAACAAGACAAGTAGTAGCATGCTCACTGCATCCTGCCTGAGTGTGCAAAGTGGATCTTGGTGACCGGTCTAACCACCCCAAAAGGGGCAACCACAGTTGAGACCTAGTTCAAAACTCTCCATTCCTTTTTGAAGGCACATATTTCTGCTCTGTATCTTCCTTTCCCCTGCATTTGGATAAATGCAAAAAATGACTTACACTTTATGGAACCTTTTCCTCAAAAAGTTCACTCTTACATATCAAGAAATTTCAGCTGCGTAGGAATTTATTTGAGAAAAATAAGAGACTGGAAATAGGTTTGATATTTATAAGAAATAGGCTGATTCGACATGGGCTTACATTATAGTTGCAATGGCTGTTACTCTCGCAAAGACACTAACCAGATGGCAAGTGCATACTTCTCAGCATTCTACCTCTTGGTAATTATCTTAAATTTGGTTAAAGTACAATGGCCAGTTTCATTTATAAATGTCCACCACAGACTTGGGGTTTTATCTTTTATTGAAAGCTTCCTAACAATTAAGTAAAAAGCCTTTACAGTTCACTTTTGAGAAGTGCTGATTAGCAAGGGAATTCTCATAGAGGTACATATGGACATAGTTTAGTGTTTGCATGAATGAGAGGGGTACAACAGGCTTTCTGCCTCATGAAGCAATAGTTTAAATGAATGTCAAAAGAGACATAAATGGAAGCTTAGGGAAAGCTGGAACTGCCATTAGGCATCAGTCACATCCTGTTAGGGATTTCTCATGCCCATTCATGACATATCTGATATATGGATGGCTTTCCTTAGACCTCTCATCACTAAAAGTTGTGTAAAAGCCCCAGTAGAAAATGAGTCTTGGACTGAAAGCTCAAATCCACATGAATAGGATTGTCAGGATCAGGGAATGGAAGGTACATTTATAAAGGTGCAACCAAGATTTTTTTTTCCAGGTATGACTGCATACAGTAGGGACAGCGCCTCATCTTCAGCTCATTCACCTCCCTTTCCTGCTCAGGGAAAATATATAGTGTGTGTGTGTATATATATATATATATATA
>NW_005842707.1:557740-565745 GCF_000455745.1 Alligator sinensis
ACTGCAGAATTGTCAGAAGCTTTTGGCTTCTCAGCCAAAAGCTGAAACTCTAGCTGCTGCTGAATACTTGACTTTACGGGAAGATCTAGGATTTTAAAAATAGCTAAGTACACTCTGTAGGGCTATGAAATAGGAGAAAAGAGACCAGCAGTAGTTAAACTGCACATTCTTTAGCACAATTGCCAAAGAAAGAATAGCTTCAGTAGCGGAATATCAAGACCATCAAAAAAGGAGTGAGTAATTAACACCTGTTGAGCAGAAATCAGCTAGATTGTAAACAACCATGAAGGCAATTGACACCCTCAGCACTACCTGAATAGAAATGCCACTGCTGCTGTTCTAGGTAGAAAATCAGTTTTCCCACTTAAGACATGTCCCTATTTTGGAAGGCTAGTTTTTGGAAAGGGAAAAGGTATGTGTGGTATGCAGGGAAATAATGTAACTTGTAACCTCCTCTCCCCACCAGCTTTTGGAAGCTTTAAAATTCAATAAGACCTACTCAGGCACCTCACTGATTACTACATTTTCAAATGTGTTCACAAGGTCGCTACTGAACTGTAACTGCAATCATGGGGAGGGAACACTTAAAACATTTGGTTCTGCTTATGTGAAACAGGAACAACATGTACTTCAGAAGCAACAGGTAAAAACAGCCCTGTCAAATAGGGAGGTGCAACCAGTAGAAAAGGGTCAACAGCAGCATCAGTGAAACTAAAGAATTTAGTCTGAGTTACTTGCTTGGGTAGAGCTAGACACACAGGAGAGCTGGCATATGCCTGCCTTTATGGGTTTTCATGCTACAATATGTATGTTGTATGATTCTCTAATGCAGTGGGGGCAACCTTTTTGTCAGGTATACCACTAATTAAGCCCCACGCTCTCCCCAAGTGCCATTCTGTTACTCTTCCCCTGCCCGGTTTAATGTTCTGCCTTCTGCTCCCTGCCCTGTGCTCCCCGCCTGGTCTGCTGCTCTATCTTCTGCTCCCTGGTTGGTCTCCTGCTCTGCTTTCTGCTCCTTGCCTGATTTGCCACATGCCACACATACAGATTCCCAGTGCCTATAGTGTAGAGGCAGGCAACGTCTGGCTCACGGGTCAGATCTGACCCACGGTAGACTCCATTTCTCAGAAGCCCCTGTTCATATCACTGTGGCTGGTTTCCATGGAGACCTCAGGAGGGGCACGGCCAGGACAGCGTGAGGCCAGGGTTTCCATGGAGACCTGCCCAAGCAGTGCTGGCAGGGTGCACAGCTGGGCAGGGACCTATTCCGGGGCTGGGATTTTGTGGCAGTAACATCATGGTCCAGAGCCAGGGCAGAGCCACGATTCACTGCTTGCATGCCCCTGCCCAGGATATGTGGGCAATGTGTAGACAGAGCTGTAATGTGTGGGCAGATGGATCGTGGCTCTACCCTGGCTCTGGACAATGCTGTCACCACTGCAAAATCCTGGCCCCAGCCCTGGGGGAGCTCCCTGGCCAGCTGTGCACCCTGCCAGTACTACCTGGGTCAGTCATGCATGCCACAGGTTGGCCACCCCTGTTCTAATATTTTATGCAGCTTACCACTGCTTCATTCCTTCCCTCCAGAAGGAAAAGCAACAGGAGAGGGGGTAGGACAACATGGACAGTCACTTCTTTCCCTTTAGTAACAATATGATTTTTCATTTAAACATGACCTTCATCCTAAATGCTTCCCATGGAGCTTAGTAAACATACAGTTGCCTTTGGTACTGGAGAATGTCACAGAGGCAGGCCCCACAAAGCACATGGGCCAGAACCACGAAGCCCTTGTTTCTACCCAGATGCTTGTTGGAACTATGACAGACATGGTGGAAAAGGGTCTTGATCTAGACAATTTCCTTAAAGTGATTTACATGAAACTGAACATATTTTTTCTGGAAACAGTACTGAAAATCCCAAGCAGGCAAAACAAATTGTGAAGTAGGCCCTGCAAAATCGTGAGACTGGCTTAAAAATCATGGGGCTCCTAATTTTCCTTTTGTTTCTTGTGTCTTCACATTTCACATTTTCAAGCTCCTTCCCCTGCTCCCCCCCCCCCACCATAAAGCTTCTAGCAACTTACTTTCTTTAAAGACTACAATTATGTTGAGCCTCTTTTAAGATCATATGGCTTCAGGAGCTGGGGGCAACTCCTCAGCTAAGAATATGCTCCCAAGGGTGAAGTCCCTGCTCCAGTTGCCCATGGCAAGCCACCTATTTAATTCAATGAGGCCTGGATTTCACCCCAAATCTTGTAAGGGCTGGCAATATTGTGCAAAGGTTGGAGAGCTGTACTACCCTTGCTTGATAATCTATGGTCAGTTCAGGAAGGGGTAGGAGTCCAATTCTAATATAAACAAAGATTATTTACATTATTTTGATCATTTACTCACACACCAGTGTAAAGGGAATCAGACCCATGGGTATTTAAAATACTTGGTTTAGGTCATCCACGCTCTCCACCTCCTATACTGTATGCATCTTCTAATGGTACAATACTTGGGAATGAATGTGAGGGAGAAGAACGGCTCTCCGTAACCAATGAGTAGCTCTTTATAAAAAGATTGTTTTTATTTACTACAAAACAAAGTTTATGAGGCTCACTACAGACAAATAAAATATGGCATGGTTCCTACCTCAAAGAATTTACAGTCTAGGGCTAAAAAAAAGAAAAAAGTTGGATTGCCCTGCACAAAGCCTTTTATTCTATAGAAGCCTACTCTCCCACTTCAAGTACTTGTGAACTGCTGAGATAACATTTCTTCCCCTGGGACAATCTGAGCTAATCCAAGTTAATTGCCATTCAAACTGCCTGTGTAAATGAGGGTCCTGGACTGTCTGAGTCAAAGCCAGGAACAATCAGACCTGGGATAAACCTGGCATCTGTCTTTAGCTTAAGACAATTGACACTGAATATGAAAGTAAAAGGCAGAAGTACACCCTATCATAAAAAATGTTGTTAGTTTGGGTAAGATTAGTTCCCTGGAGGGATTATAACATATAGTATGTGTTTTGTGAGACAGTAATGTACATTAACAATGTTTTTTCCCATCTGTCCTATTAAATACTGTGTAAAGTGCATACTTCTACTTATTACAGAAAAATGAGAAAATAAGAAACATTTTCAAGATATGCAATTTCCCTCATATCACCTACTTGGTATACTTAACATACAACCTAGGGAACATATCCTGCCCAATCAGGCAGAAAGAACCCTATTGCATGCATATTATATTACTGTACTATGTAACCATTGGATTTCTATGAACATTCTTATCAAATAGTCCAGCTTAGTAATTACTACAGCAAAATCTTTCTGCACGTTTGCTGTTTAGATTTACACATGGACCTTTAAGACTTTTGGCTACATTATCTATTCCTCCTTACGCATGTGTATCCTCATTGCCAGCAACTCATCCTTTTCTTACTTGCAGGGATTGGTGGATACTTGTAGAAGGAGCTTGCATACTCCAGTACAACACTTGGGGAAGGAGCATCTTACTGTCATTTTTCAGAATTAAAAATCTGTAACCTTGTTATACAGGATCTGTGTTCAAAAGGCCTGATCCTAAGCCCATTAAATCTTTGCACTGATTTCAGTGGACTCTGAACATGCCTAAGATGGAGAGAATTTGCTTCAAGTAACCATTAAAATTATTTTAAGGGTTTTGTTGTTTGCCTTGCATAGTGGTTAAAACGCAGTTTGCCAGTTTTGCCTTGGATAAAGTGAATTGAATTGTTCGCACTACTCAATATTTCCCAATGCTTACTGCCATTGACGACGTGTAGGGGGTGCACGCAGATGCACGTGCACCCCCTGAGATTGGCAGTGCACCTCCTGAGAGAAGAAGACCTGTTGGGAGTTGCTGCTTGCCACCACCTCGCCGCCACCGACACCGTGGCAGTGTGTGTGGGCGGTCGCCGACTGCTGGTCAGTGCTGACCATGCCCCGCTCCTCCCCACCACTTCTGACACCACCGTGGCTGCCTGTGGGAGCTCCCTGCTCGCCACCGCCATGCCCCCACTGCTGACACTGCTGCTGCTGCCTGCAGGCAGTCACCATGCCCCCACCCCAGCCTCCGGGGGCACGTGTCATTCATGCTTACTGCATGGAATACCTAGAATACTGGAAGTGTTGAAGTAATGTTATAAACCAGACAGATTTGGTCAGTGGGACTACTCAGAGCTCAAGTAAGAGCAGAAGAATCAGCCTTGTTGCTCTCCAAGTAATTGGTGGTAATTTCATAATAATATGCAGTTTTATTTTAAGGTATATATCAGAGTATCAGCTTTGTTTCCAGAAGTCCTCTGGGACCTCCATAATATGAATGTTTGCAAACTACCATAAAGGTTCATAGGGGGGGAAAAAAGAGAGATGAAATGACAAGGGACTAACAGGAGTTGAGATGTAGTTAAAGCTAGCTGCACTGCAGAGAAGAAGAACAATATCATCCCAAGTACAGGCAGGTTGATTCCAGTTAAAGCAATCATTATATAGCCTATAAAAGAGTTTGGATGGATGTACACCTCCCCATGTTAAGATTAGCAACCCATTCCTCAGCCATACACATGGCCCTTAATCCTGTTCTGTCAGGGGTGTTATGGTAGTGAAAGAAAAGCTAGCACTTGCTACAAGAAGGGCAATTTTGCTGCTGTAACAACACTGGTTTTCAACTGTTTAGTCTATAGAGGATTTATGCTCAGATCCAACATCTGAAATATTTCATTGTGACGGGGCTGTATCAAAGCTGATCCAATCGTTGGCCTGCCCACCTGCTAGGGCAGTCTGTCTACCTAACTCACCAGCCATGCCTTTGTTGGAATTGAATAGTTGTTCCTAGGTGGGAGGCTGCCCATTTAATGCCCAGATCCAAGGGCATAATACACGGCTCAGAACCATCCCTACACTGTGTCCCATGCCTTGCAGAAGGCATCCACAATGACTTCTAACACCCCTGGCACCTTTGCTGGGCTGCACTTGGCCTCTGGCCCAAAATTCGCCTTAGGTGTCCTCAGATATACTTTAGCCTTTCTGCTAGGGGTGCACTGATAGAAATGTTTTGGGCCGATACAAATGGCTAATTTTTAAGGAGCCATATTGATCAATACTGATCCAATTGCTGATATGTGGCCCAGCAGCTTGGAGAGCACCGTCTGGCTGGTAAGTCTGTTGTGAGGGAAGGGACGAGGTGAGGGCTGACTGAGGCCCCAGTGGTGAGGGAGGGAGTGGGAGTGGGGCTGGGGCTGAGGCACAGCAACAGCTCCAGCTCCAGCCCCAGCCCTACTCCCTCCCTCACCACTGGCTCCATCCCGCACACTGCCCCAGCTGGGCAATGCCTACCTCTGCCCCAGCCCCACTCCCTCCCTCACTGCTGGGGCCTTGATCTGTGCCCCCCGCCCTCGCATTCCCCTTCCCTCCCTCTGCCACTTCCCCCACAACACATTTACCAGCTGGACACTGCCAGGCTATGCTCCTGGCTGCCTGTGTGCTGTGCTGCAGCTATGGCTGCATGCATGCATGGGCCATTTATCGGTGACATTATCAGCCACGTCAGGCAGAAAAAGCCAATTGCTGATACTGTCAATTTTCCTCATATTGGTGCCGATCCCATACGGGATCGATGTATTGGTGCACCTCTACTTTCTGCCCCCCTCACTGGGGCCACTACTCCAGCTGGCTTATGTGCAGTCCTTCAGGCACCCATAGGGCCTACTCTATGCTGTCTCCAGCTTTCACTCCAGCCTATCACTGGGGCCACCACTTTGCCCCCTCACTGGGGCTTCTGGGCCTTACACCCCTTGGGCCTCAAGTGTCTGTCAGCATGTCTGAAACCCTAACTTGGCCTATGGCCCACTCAGACCTCAGGTGTCTGTCAAAGTGCTTGGACCCTAATCTGTCCCCTCTGCAGGGTTACCCACCAAGTGGTAAGGGCTGAGACTATCAGGAGCCCCATCCTCACCTTTTACTGGGGAGGCATAGGTGTGGCATTTCCTGGAGACTGCCCCACCACAGGCAGACCCACCACACCATCCAACCTTAGTACGGTGTAGTTTCAGGTCTTACCCAGGACCAGGAACCGCCTCCATTTCCATAGTTCCTGCCCTGAACTCCAGGTGTTCTGGGAGCTGCAGATCTCCAGCTGGGTGATGTTACTTCAGCGGCATCCCTGCAGCAACTGCTGGCTCTACTCTCAGGGCCTGGTCTTATACCCAGGATGCCCAACCCTCCACCAATCAGGCAGCCTCCTGACTACCATGCGACTGCCTGATTGGGTCTGCTCCCACCTGCAGGCTGGTCTGCAGCCTGCTCCAGCCCTCAAGGTGGTAGGAACCCAAAGCTGCTCTGCCACATTCATCTAAGGTTTGTTTGCAGGGCACCAGGCATAGGTAGATTTTTCCCTGTTTTATACATATATTCCCCCAATAACTTGTGGCTGATGAAACCAAGTTTATGACTAGATTAGTGATTCTCAAGCAGGGTGTCAGGGCACCCTGGTGTGGCATGAGATCCTCTGAAGAGTGCTGTGAGGTATGAGGAGATAAGTAGATTAGCACAGGCTCAGGCTTGTTCCTGTCCAGTCCTTTCCCCATCTCCACTGCTTGGCTCCTCTACAAGGAGGTGAGCACTGTAATAATTTAGTTTCTAATATTGGGTGCTCCTCATTTCACAAAAGGGGTGCCTTGAGTCTAAAAAGAGGGAGAACCACTGGACTAAATAATGCTGTCCAACTAACACAAGACAAATTTTGCCCTGGAAGTGTAAACAATGATAAAACAGCTACTGCAATCTACTAAAATCTCTACTCTCACCTCTGATGGCAGATCTGGGATAATAGGACAAGAATGCATAGAGCAGTTGCATAGATGGTACCATCTTGTACCATCTATATTTTTCCCAAAGCCTGACAAAGGGACTTTGATCCCGAAAGCCTGTAGAAAAGGACAATTTTTCTTGCAATTTCCCAGTTGGTCTAATAAAAGGTATCAGTTTGGAACCAAGAATTCTAGTGTTTTGTATGTCTAGAGGAGTTGTAGGCATTCATCTGGGACCACCAACTTCAGTAGAGTTATGCTGATTTATCCCTGCTGAGGATTATAAAAATGTTAGATCAGCGTGTCTTTCAATTAAATTAATTTAATTTGCCTCCTGATATGCTTGTGTGTTGTAGAAGCGCTCATGGTGTGATCCTGTCAGATTCCAATGAATCTATGAATTCTGCTAAATATTTTGTCACAAGGACATGAAAAAGGAAAGGAAAGTAAGTGGATTTTCTTTCTTTCTCCCACAGAAAC
The DNA here is from genome assembly GCF_000455745.1 of Alligator sinensis. Lineage (NCBI taxonomy): Eukaryota > Metazoa > Chordata > Crocodylia > Alligatoridae > Alligator > Alligator sinensis. Next base: position 565,034 of record NW_005842707.1, read on the forward strand.
TAATTCTTCCCATCATTCCCACCTCAAGATTAGGTTTGATATAGCAATACAGGGTGTTTCATCAACTTCTGGAAACAATTTTTTTCTTCAGTTTACAGTGCTAAGGCTTCACCAGAAAAGAAGCCTGAGTGGCTCCATAGTGGCTCCATAATCCAGTGGCTCATTCCAAACAAATTAAATTTTCTCATTAATTATGTCATTTGTCATGAACATCTTGACATTAAAAAGAAAGTAAATGTTTGTTGCCTGGAACAATACAGGCTAAGAGAAGTATATATATTTTTTCAGCTGCAATATTAAAACATTAAATTTAACAGCTTTCCCAAAATTACTTCAAAATGAAATGCATCCGGTTCTAACAACAGTCCTCTGGACCTCTGGTTTAAGCTGGTTTTCATAAATTAGCAAGTCTTAACACTGAGTTGTGTTATCGCATTTACTATGAGTTAGTTCAGTGATCTCCAACCTTTTTAGGTCAGAAATCACTTTTGGAATTTAAAAGAAACCGAAGATCTACTCTCCCTCCTCCCCCCACACCTCGCAGGTAAGTCTGTGGGGAGGGGAGAGAGGAGGGGAAAGGCCCATGGGTGGGGCGGGCCAGATCGAGGCCCCAGCCCTAGCCCCACTCCCTCCGTCACTGCTGGGACCTCAATCTCCCCCTCCTCCCAACAGCGGTGAGGGGGGGGCAAGCCCTGTACAGCTGGGCCGGGGC
>NW_005842707.1:565755-566909 GCF_000455745.1 Alligator sinensis
GGGGGGGGGGCACATAGCCCAGGAGGGCACAGGGGTGTGTGCCCCGAGATGTGCCCATGGCAGCCACCCATCCTGAGTGCAGCCTGGCCAGGAAGATCCCAGCACTGCCCTATCCCCAGTCCCAGCCTGCCCCGCACCACCCCGCATGCAGATCTGGGGGCACACGTCCCCTGTGCCCTCCCGGGCTGTACATCTGCCTCTCCCCATGCCCCCGATGAGCTGCTCGCAACTCTGTCCCCTGCCCTGCTGATGTGCAGGGCCTGCCCCAGCCCCACTCCCTACCTCAGAGCTGCTAGAGCTGCCGGCACTGCCCCGTGGCTGCCACTGCAGATTGGGCTTTGTGCCCTGAGCCCTGCTGCATGTACCCCCTGGGCCTCTGCCCCTTTCCTCCCCCACTGACAGACCTGATGGGCTTTTTTTTTTTGGGGGGGGGGGGGGGTCACATGCATGTGAATGCACATGCACACTCAGCCCCTGCAGCCCAGGATCAACTTCAAGAGGCTCCAGGATCCACCAGTCGATCCTGATCCCCTGGCTGGTGACCACTGGGTTAGTTCAACAAGTTACTGACCTTGCAAGAGTAACTAGATGAAATGTTATGGCCTGTGTCATGCAGAAGGGTGGACTAGATTATCTAATGGTCCCTTTACTGTGGCCAGTATAAAATTGCTGTCCTGGAACTAAGATGGTTTATGCTAGCTGAGGATCTAGCTTTATGTCTTATTATGTAATATCACAAAGGTGGCCAACCTTCTTCCCCCTTCTAGCTGCAAAACAAAGTCTTGACAGGGTTATAAACATCAAAACGTAATGGTCTGCACACAGCACACCATTACTTCCCATTGTTCAAGAGTTGCATGCCTGGGAGCCTTACATGGCTTGCAAGCTACAGTTCAGCCACCCCTGCAATATAAGAAGGCTGGCAGCACCTCCATCCCTCAAAAGAATCTGCTTCTTACAACTTATAGGGATTCCTCTCTGGACTCTTCTGTTTTATGGGGATAGTATTTTGCTACATCTACTGACAAGAAACAGGCCAAAAATTACCATATACAGAGAGAAAATCGCAAGCAGTTTTAGTTGTTTATGCTATTGGTATCACTTCCAGTTCAAAACTGGATTTTTTTGAAAGACGGTGAACTACATTTAACTCC